>NW_011345112.1:70280-87614 GCF_000735185.1 Notothenia coriiceps
AGCCGAGACTATATAAAAAAAATAACGGAGTAACGCACCATGTAGTAACGGTAACTGAGTTACTGAATTTAAAAAATAACGCGTTAGAGTACTAGTTACTGCCAAAAATAACGGCGTTACTTTGTCACGCGTTAGTCCCAACACTGCTCGGGGGTGATGGCCTTGGAGACTCCTCGGGGACGCCGACGACCTCTCTGGCGCTCCCCCCACTCGCAGGCTGCTCCGGGGCCGATTCTGGGAGAACTGATGGCTGGAGAAGGGCCGCCTCTGTTGGTCGAAGATCAACCCTGTTGCGCCGATACGTGGTTGTAGTGGATCCGTCTCATCATTTCCGGGCGCATAGCTTTTGGAATGATGACGCGCTGACTCCTGAAGAGCACGCCATCCTGTGCACTTATCTCATCTCTGATGGCCCAGTAGTCCCTGACGGCTACAGGGGTCTCCTCTTTGTGTCCTGGCCATCCCTCCAGCACGACAGACTTAAGTGTTTGAAGACACACATCCTCCTCAGTGTGTGTCCGAATCTGTGCAAGGCGTTGGCTGCTGATATTTAAATAGTCTGCCTGCTGAATGGCCGCCGTGTCACACTGCCTGCTGCATGCTGCAGACCATTTCACGTTGGTACAGTGTGTCTGTTCTCTGTGGCGGGGTGGTGGCTCTGCTGAGCATGTCACTTATGTACATCTCAGGGCCTGGCTTGTATACCACCGCAAGGCAGTAGTTCTGAAGTGTGAGGAGCATGCTCTGAAGGCGCTTTGGCGCACTGAGGAGGGGCTTGGTGAAGATGGACACCAGCGGGCAGTGGTCGGTCTCTGCAGTCACATCACCCCTCCCATATAGGTAGTAGTGGAAGCGTTGGCAGGCGAATATGATGCTCAGGCACTCCTTTTCAATCTGTGCGTAATTTTGCTCTGTTTGGGTCAATGCCCGGGAGGGGAATGCGACAGGCTGTCCCCCTTGAAGCAAGCAGCAGCCCAGACCCGCCTGACTGGAGTCGCTCTGTACGGTGACTGGCTTGTGGACGTCATAGTACCTTAGGACTGGCACCGCCGTGACCAGTGCCTTGATTTCCTTCATGGCGGCATCATGTTTGGGCAGCCAGTGCCACGTCACATCCTTGTCCAGCAGTCTCCTCAGCGGCTCACATACCGCTGACAAGCGTGGCATGAATCTGGACAGATAGTTCACAAATCCGACACACCGCTGGACCCCTTTTGCGTCTGTGGGGTTTGGCATGTCCAGAACCGCCCTGACTTTGTCAGGGTCAGCCTTGAGGCCCTCCACGGACAGTATGTGGCCGTGGAAGCGGACCTCCTTCACTCGGAACTGCAGCTTTTTCAGGCCCAGTCTCAGCTTTACTTCCCTGCATCTGTCCATCAGAGCGATGAGGTTTGTGTCATGGTCGCGATTGGCCTCATCCTCTGTGTCCCCACAGCCGACTATAAGGATGTCATCGGCTATGGGCTCAATCCCTGTCAAGCCGGCCAGCAGCTCATGCTGCTTCCTCTGATACAGCTCCGGGGCAACTGACACACCGAAAGGGAGTTTCAGCCAGCGTTTCCTACCCCACGGTGTCCAGAATGTTGTCATCAGGCTGCTTTCTTCATCCAAGCGGCACTGCAGGAATGCATCACGTGCATCCACCAGGGTGAATATACGTGCCTTCGGCAGCTTATACAACACGTCATCTAAAGTGGGCATAAGGTAGTGGGACCGTTTCAGAGCACGGTTGAGAGGCTTCGGGTCAATGCATAGTCTCAATTTGTCTGGCTTTTTCACTATGACTAGATTGCTAATCCAGTCCGTGGGTTGAGTGACTGTGGTCAAGTGTCCCTCCTCTTCATATCGATCAAGCTGAGCCTTAACAGCTGCCTTGAGGGCCACTGGAACGTTCCTGGGAGCACACTGCACCGGTGCCACAGTGCTGTCCAGCTCAAAGTGAATATCACCAGGCAGAGACTCAACAGGGCTGGTGAACACGTCGTGGTAGGTGCTGACAAGACACTCCTTGGTCAGGTCTCCCTTCCTGCAGTGCTCCACCTTATTCAGCCCCTCAGGAATGGTGAAGCGTATCAGACCAAGTCTCTCACATGTCTCACCTGAAAGCAAGGGCCTCTGGCCAGTATGCACAATCTCAAAGTCCAGTCTGTGCGTCTTACCCCTAATGACGCATTGTGTGCTGTACACACCTAATGAGCTCATCCACTCACTGTTGTATAGTTTTAATCTGGTGAGACTCTTCAGAAGAGGCGTTCTAGGCGCCAGCCTCATCTTGTCCTTGATGCTCATCACATTGCAAGTGGCTCCAGAGTCGAGCTGGCACCTCTGAACCCCACTTTGCAGTGGCAGGTTGACAAACCACTTTTTACCTTGAGTGTTCACAGCCCCCACGCTCTCCGCTGTGTACACGTCTCTCTCATCGCTGTCCTCCAGTTCCCCTGGCAACAGGTCATCCACAGCATTCAACTGGCGTGCCTGCTGGCCTCTTTTCATGCATACTTTTGCAAAATGGTTAGCAGTGCCACACGAGCGGCACGATTTACCAAAAGCAGGGCACAGGTCCCGCCCACGCTTGTGCCGTGTGCCACAGTACTTGCATTCGCCAGCGTCTCTCATGCTCTGTGGTTGTGCAGATGTGTTGGTGGACTCGGATGGCCTGCTGGCAGACCTCCGTCCATATCGCTGTCCTTGTGTGGCATTAATGCTGTTCCCAGGTCCAGAGCTGCCCAGTGACATGGTTTTTAACTTGCTGTCCATGACATCGGCTGCACGGCAAATTTGAATGGCCTCGTCCAATTTAAGGTCCTTTTCCCTTAGTAAGCGACGTCTAGCACCCTCGTCAGTTATCCAGAGAACAAGCCTGTCCCTTATGAGTTCATCTTTTATAGCTCCATATTCACAAGAGGCAGCCTTTTCCCTCAGCCTGGTAGCAAACACATCCAAGAGCTCTCCATCCTCTTGTTTAAGGTTGCCAAAAACGTACCTCTCAAAGATTACGTTCTTTGCGGCTGTGAAGTATTGCTCCAGTGCCACCAGTATAGCACCCGCATCTTCTTGTTGGTCCGCGGTGAGTCCCAGGTTGTGTTTGTAAACATGGCGGCAGTCGTTCCCCATTAGCCTCCTGAGCGCAGCTGCTTGTACCGGCTTTTCTTTCTCGCTGAGCCTCAAATTCTGCTCGAAAGCTCACCCAGTTGCCGTGGATGTCCCCCGCCATCTTCATAGGCTCTGGAGGTGGGATGCTGGACGCCATTGTTCCAACGTGACGCTAATGCTAACAGGCTAACTGAAACTGCTAAACCTCACCAAAACAAAAAAACGCACTCTGTCTCAGCGACGGACAGTAGCATGCAGTCCACAGCTGGGTCCTATTTGAGCTTCTGACACCATGTTTGTAGATGTATGTGCATTAATAAACAAGGCAAGTCAGGTTGTGTCTCAACGCCGTGTATTCACATTAAGCAGGTAATCATACAACTGAGGTATAGTCACGTGAGGCAGATATATATATATAACACAGGCACAATACGTCCACAGGGTGGAGCTGCAACCTAGCCTAAACCACCCTGTAACACCACCCTCCCTGTGAGCACAGTGTGCTCTGATTGGTCGGGACGTTGTGAATCGCGCTGAGCTCCGTGGAGGTGTGGTTTCCTTGTTTAGCGACAGCGAAACACAGCCAAACTCACCCTGAGCACACACAAAGTCACACTCGAAGTAAAAACAATAAGTGTGGCTTGATATTGAGTAAGAAAAAGGTTGATAAACGCTTTGAGAATGGGTCTGCAGAGAGAATTTCGCCGCGATCCCAACTGTCTGTTATCAGCCTGCAGCCAGGGAGGAGAGATCAGCAGAGCTGCCTGCACTGAGTGTGTGTGTGAGGAAGTCCGTGGATTGGTCAATTTGGACCAATCAGCGGAGGCTTAACGTAAAGGCTCCGCGGACGTAACGTAACGTAACGTTGGTCCATTTGGTTCCGGGTAACGCATGACATCATGCGGTACCCGGAAGAATCAATGGACAGTGCCAATGGACCATTCGGCCTATATGATTTTCTTTCCTGGAATTCTGCGATTTTGAACAGACTTTTTGATTGAGTCCTAGCTATATTGTCTGCAGTTCTAGGGTTAATATGAATCTAATATGATTGTCATCATCGGTCTAAATTAGATTTCAAATGATTAACTGTGTATGTAATGAAGATCATAGTGTGGGTTGAATCCATTTTCATAACCACTGTCTTTTAACTGATTTAAATGCGGAAACTGGCTTATTCATCAGAATTTTGTATGACTTGAGTTGACTTGCTTGACCTGAACAATGACTTGACTTGCTTGACTCTCATCACGGTGACAATTCGGACTTGCTTGATAGGCTACTTGTAAGTCAAGGCTTGAGACTTGCTCATGACGCACATGTAGGACTTACTCCCACCTCTGCTTAGTCCCGCCCACAGGAGATGCGAGCGGAGGAGTCGAGGAGGGGAACCCCCCGTTGAAATGGGGAATTTAAATTACGGGGCAAAAGTTGTATTTACAAGTATTAAAAGTAAGCATAGGACACCAAACCAACTGAGACCTGTCTGTCCGCCGCATCTACGCACCGTACAACACACACCTACACACTGTAAACAAGGATGTGAACAACAAGGATAATCTGGTGCTTTTGAGTTGATGAGTAGTGCAGACCAGCTGGATATCACTGTAAAATCAATGGACAGAAAAGAGAATACTTACTTCCGGGTGTAAAATCCTGCGTTATCCAATGGGAATGGACGCTCACATTGCTCTCCGTAATACAATAAAGGGGACATGATCAAATAGGGATATAAATTAATTATCTTTTAAATAACGTTAACTAAAGGGAAAAATCTATTTTACACAGCTGAAGCTCTGGCCTTCCTTAAAAACGAACTAATTTAATAAAAATCACAGTATTACACACAATGCACTGTTTTTTGAGAACAAAAATTCGTAACTAATGCACCATAATACATTCTGACGAAAAATAAAAATTATTATGAATACAAATAAAATAAAAGAAGCCTCCCGTGGGTTACTACAAGCTATAAAGTAGATTTAAAAAACGTTTTATAGAATAAAAGCTCACTGCGGGACGTTATAGAAATGCGTGTGTGTAGTGCTGCGTACCGGTACGCCGAACCGGTACTGGACTTGTAAAAAGTTTCGGTTCAAGTCCGGTTANGTGCACCACGACAAAGGAGCCTCATTCACTTTACATTGGCGTTGTTTGCGTGGTGCAGACACGTAAATGTAGCAAATTTCGTGACTCACTCCATCACGCACTGTGGTGTCAAGGAGTCGTGGTGGAGTCACGCATTCTGGTGAGACCAGGTTGTCTCTAAACCATGTTTATACTTTTTCCATATTTTATTCAGCAATTTGATCTCGCTGTCTGTTTGCCTGAGTGCTAGACTGAAAAAAAAGGAACCTTACTGAGATTCAGGAACATGCCATTATTGTTTCAAATGGAAGCATTTAAAGCTGAGTGAGCTACGGAGGTATTTTAAGATTCTGTGGGTGCAGGAAGACAAACAGACAAGTGAGGTGATAAGTTCATTGAGGCACCTTTTCCTAAGCACAGTCATTCTCTCTGCTTCTAATGAGAAACAAAAAGAAAATCAGATGCTTAACCTATAGAAGGTGACAAATTCAAGGAGGAAACATCAGGTGTCTGGCCATTCTCCTATTACATAATTCCCCTCAACAGTGATTACTGTATAGCACATGATGAGCCTCATTTCCCCCTTTAAATCAGTAAGTGACCGACTGTGCCCTGTATGAAAGCTCCTGCATTCATTATGCTTCTCAACTGATTTATGCAGGTTACAGCCCCCAAATCATTCATTTCTACATTGTGCAAACACAACTCTATGGTCTTTTATTAAAGGAGAGTACAGTCACGTATAATATTCCTAAGTAATTGCTAACCATAATAAGTCTTGTTTAATTTAACATTAGCCAAATGAATCACTTGGTAACACAACTTAATAATAGACTTAACCCAATCTGTCTCAGTTTCAGAATATTTCATTTGTACAGAAATATTTTTCTCAGTCATTTCACAGTAACTGCAGCTTTCCGCAGCCAGACAGATCCACAGACAAACCCATAATCAAAACTATAAATACAGCAAGAGGAAAAGTTAGGCCACTCGATGATCTGGCTCTTAATGGATCAATTTGTGTTGCCGACTGGGCAGCACATTCAAAAGCCTAATATCCATTTCAGAAAGAGAAGGGACATCTTGGGAACTGCTCAAGTCACACAGCAGAACAGAGTGGCACACCTTTTGGAGTTACAGATTTAATATGCAACACATCTGTAGCTTTACAAAATGCCTTTGAAAATACAACATTCTGCTCAATTACATGTACAAAAGAAACTTAGATTTTTCTTCAAACAACATACATGGCACATTACTGAATCAGGGAAGACCTAATCTCTATAAACAAATGATGCTTTAATATGCAGAATCTGTTAGCAACGTGACAAGATTTTGGTTTAGAAAATGTTCTGGCCCTATCACGTTTGAGTGGGCTTTGGATTGATGCAATCCATTTTCAAAGCAATTCGTTTAGGAAATCTATTGGTCCATATTATTGCTAGCTACACCAGAACCCCCAAAATATGGACACAAGATATGGGAAACTGTAGAACACGCTGAATTTACAAACTGCTCGAGCTAGCTAGCAGTTTGTAAGCTAGCTAGCATGGCTATAACATTAGCTAGTTTGACAGTGCATGGCTATAACATTAACTAGCTATATGTGATATGAGTGAAATGTTTGATGAGAAACCATTTTTTACATGATATACTTGCAGGTCTGATGTGTGAGTTTTATTCATCAAAAGTGGTAATTCAAGTATTTATGAACATAACATGTATAGCATAAATTACCCATAAAACCTACAGTCAGAATAGGATTGAATCAAATGTCGCTGAAGGGATGTTATGAGGATTCACATCATTTGAGTTGTCGGTCTATTTCAGAGTTTGTGCTCATTTCCCTTTCTCCACATTTTACGAGAATAGGAGTCTCCCTCTGTGCCGCCGCTTACAGGCATGAGACAAAGATAATGAAAATTACATTCTTGAATTAAATCAAGGGTTATATTTCAGACGGATGAGAAGGGTAATTTAATTCCCCCAAACTCAGGGGTCATTTGTGGTAACAAATACAGGAGCCTCCAGTCTCTCATCTCTCTGCAGACTAAAATCTTTTGTTATGTGTTTGTCAGCATTATAGATGACGGCATAACATATAAAAGAATCACAAGCGTACTCAATCAGATTTTAATGAAGGATATCACTTTAATATCAATAACTCTGTTGTTACTGTCAGTGTGACGGATTATTATCTTCTACAATGCAGCAGCTATAGTGAGAACAGTGTGTATGGTAAAGGATTATGTAACACAGAAAGTGCATATTTTAGTGCTGCCTCAGCATGTTTCATAATAAGTGTGCGTGCATGAGTACTACGATATGTGTTGTGATCAAACATTACTGCAAAAGGTTCGGATTACTTTAATTAAAATCCAAAAGTGTGATCCCTCTTATTGGAGACTTTTTTCCTTTGACAAAACAGCATGACTTCTAATTGGCTGCTGCTCAGAGTTGTACTGCGACCAAAGCACGTCTGTTCTTGGTGGCACATCAGTGGCTGACCAATTGCTGCTTTAAACGAGTAGGTAGGATTTCTCCTTAACTGATGACATTTTCCAGTTTTCTTCATGGTTCACAAAACATCCTGAGAAAGATGCTGAATGCATAAATCAATTTGATGATTTTTACTTTGGACACACCAGTGAATCCTGATGGTAATACATCTTGCTCATCACACCAAATAAATACACATTAATATTAAGGCTTAAAAGATGAGGAAGTTATACTGGAACATGTAGTGTATAGAAAGAGAGCAAAGCAATATGGTAACCTTTGTGTACAAGGACACACTCTCTCATCATTAAATTAATGTAGATGCCAATATATTGCTCCATCCAATTCCATCCAATGAAAAAAACGCCCTTCACCTGATCAAAAAGAAACTCACTCATTCTAATTTATTGAAAACAAAAATTAAATGTTGTGGTGACATTTACGGGACATAATTCACTGTTTTATAGTGTGTGTTGCACCACGGACGAGTTAGTGGGAGCATTGTTGTTGTGGTTATGCTAGCTTGAGAGCTGCAGCAAGCAGTTGTATGTATCCTAAAGTAAAGTATGGAATTCTATACTGAACACACCGCCTCTGACTCCCTTTCATCGGCTCTACAATGTATTGTTTTTTTAAACAGGTGAACCGTAAGCTTATATCTTAATATCAAGTTGTTATCCTTTAAAAGTCCATCTGAAACAGCTAAGAAAAAGAGCTCGAATGCAAAAGCCTCACAATGGAGATGGGCTGGTAAACACACTGCCACTGGAAATGGGAAGCATCTGAAGCGATTGAGTATGTGGTGAGGAAGGTTCGGTGACGGGAACGACGGAAAAGGAGGTACTGCAGGTCAGGAGAGAGAGGCTGGATCTGCAATGATGGGGGAGTTTTTTTTAAGTCTAAAACTATAATTAACAAACTATCGATTGAATACTAAGAGCTGGCTGGAGTTGTGAAACAATCATGGTCAATATATCTTTGAATGTTTTTTAAAGAGTTTTTTTTAAGGGAATATAAAGATATCTTTTGGGAAATAACAGACTTCTTTTTGTTCCAGCCGATTGAAACAGTGAAGCTCAACAGTGTATTTTTTAACGTCAATGGAAATCTCTGACTCAGAGGAGTAAACAATATCCGACTGTGACTACTCAATAGTATCAATTTATTTTTGTTTTTTGTTGTGGACAGTAAGAAAAATATAGAATAACCACAGTGTAGTCTCTGCAAAAAAGATCCACAAGAGATTAAAATCCCTGAGAAAAAGAAACTTGAAGATGATGACAAGTGTAAACATTAATTAACATATTAGTCTCAGAGAGCCAGGAGCCTTGTTGTTCCGCGGAAATATTGCGCCTTGTTGTTTTTCACTCTCACATAATGCTTTGCCTCAGCTAATGAAGCTTGAGATACCTGCAGTGTCTGGGGAAGAAACATTTGCAATTACAATCCAAACCATGGTTGGTCCTGAAAATTAACTTAGGCAATTGGCGAGACAGCCACAGCTGCAGTGTTGTAAATGACATCCGAGTCACACTGCGGGAAAACGGTTGTGTACCTCTCCTCATCACTCAACATTTGAAAAAGCACTTGTTACGAAGTTAGTTTGAGTCCATAAACTGTGAAGTGACACTGAGATAGAAAAGACTAAAGACGGGAGAACAGGAGCGGGACACCTCAATGAGGCATGTTAAAAACATTGTACTAGAATTGTATTTCTACTATAAGCAGCTACTAGAGCCACTGGCATCCAGACAAAAAGTGTAACTTAAAAGATCATTTTAGACTAATATAATGTGTTGCCTGTTGAAGGTAAACATAAGGCTATGGATTAACACCGAGTTAGCCCATATCTGTTTCCTGCCAGTTTAATTTCCACACAGATGGCACCTGCTTTCTGGCGAGATAGCAAAAAGGGCACAATAAAATGAGACAACATGTTGGAGATTAACCGCAAACACTGCTCAGCCGTCTCCCCATCCCTATTCATTGTGTCTGTGAGCAAAAGGGTAAGCTATATCTGCTGTGACGTACATTGCATGGAGCGCTGCAATCTCACACCCACACTATTCATCTGACTGGTGTGTAGCACAAGGAGAGTTTGAGGAGAGTTTAAAAGCAACGATAAAAAATATGGCTGGTCGATTCAATAGCACAATATGAGAATGTAAAACACTTTCAACTAATTGTACCATAAATATAGATAATGTCTCTCATCATGTCCACATGTTAATATTGGATGGTGCCTTCCAAGTATGTGCCATCGTTATCCTACAGATAATGTGCCGTTGGGCTGCTGTGCATTGCATCCAAAAAGAAACGAGTAACAAAATCACTGTGAGGTTGCAGTGTTTCCCCTAGGATGGAGTCATAGCAGCGGTGCTAAGGCACGTGGGCCCAGCATAATGTGAGCGCGGAGCGCGTGGAATTTTTAGTGTGTGCGCGTGCGAAGTGCGCCCTGCCAATTTGTTTCTATGTGTCAGCACAAGAAAGGCTCTTGAGGCCTAGTACCAGGGCCGGTTCTAGACAATTTGCTGCCCTAGGTGAGATTTTAGGCTAAAATCTCACCTAGGGCAGCAAATTGTCTAGAACCGGCCCTGGTACTAGGCCTCAAGAGCCTTTCTTGTGCTGACACATAGAAACAAATTGGCAGGGNTACGTACGTACGTACTACGTACGTACGTACGTACGTACGTACGTACTACGTACGTACGTACGTACTACACTACACTACTACTACTACTACACACACACACACACACACACACACACACACACACACACACACACACACACACACACACACACACACACACACACACACACACACACACACACACACACAAGATAATTGATAGAAAAACCCGTAATAATCCCCAATTCTGCTGACATTTCAGTTTTCCAGTAGCTGAGTTTGCTAAGGAAAGAATGCCTCTTCTGCAATAGATAGAAGTAATAAATTGTATAGGTCCAGTGTGGAGCAATAAAAGCATAAAACAATTCAACGTGCTTGTGCTTCACCTTCTGAAGGGCTTTCAGGAGATTGTGTCCGCATTTCAACAAACTGGTTGTTCCATTATAAATCAAAATGGTTTTCTACTTTGTTCTATTTCTTTCATTCCTTTCCTTTTCTGCTCGTCACTTTCTGACTTCAAATGATTCAGTGTCAAGCATCCAATCTGCACTATAGCAGACACATTGTATCCTTTCACGTCTATGCTGCCGCCTATTAGATTAATGTTCCCTACATTATTCTAGTGATGGACAAACTACTGCTCCTTAAAATATAATAACGTCTGGGGCTTTTTGATGCAGTATTTATAAAACAATGTTAAATTATTACTTCTTGTTCTCATATTCTTTTTATAGAGCCACATTATTAATACAAAGTGAAATTATGAAATGTAACGTTGTTAAATCTCCTCTGTGACACCCAGTCATGTCACTGTGTACTCAGGAAGTCAAGTGATAATTTGTCCAATATTAACTGTCCTCCGAGTAACCGAAGACTTTTGAAGATCTGACGGTTTTGCTTATGTTGCTATGGTTACGTTCCTGCTGTAATTGTAACAGCAGCACTTAATAGGCAGGATATAACAAAGGGAATCACACTGCAGTAAACCTACCCTGTTTGCTGTGCATTAATGACCAGCTGTGTATCACCTTTACAGGGCAGTTTGTTATGTGTGCAATTATGGTGCCTCTTCTCTCACTAGACTGAGAGTGAGAGAAGAGTGGATCCACCACTGGTAGCAGCACTTAATGTACGAACACAAATCTGACAGAACAGATATGTGAAATTATGTATTGTAAAAGCATCTTGTAAACGTGGGGTTAGTCTTAACAGCCTTTATACCTTATCTAAAGGGTGGTTTGTAACCCCTCCCCCCATAAATAATATTATAGATTATCCTCACTGCGCTCTATGTAGAATATCTGTGTGTACTCACTCGCTTGTGCATTATATGGGTCTATTTTCTTCGTATCCTTTTCACCATTTGCAAATCCCTCAGTCTCCCCTTGTTTTCCTTCCTCTCTCTGCCAACAGTAATAAGTCCAGAAGTCTGATTTTCATATTTATTTGATGCATCTTTGATTTTAATCTACAACGTTTTTTAATCGATGTTGAGAAGTGTTTAATATTTGCCTCAGAGATGTAGCAGAAGTACATATTATCATAAAATGGAAACATTCAGGCACAGTACAAGTATGTAAATCTTTATAATTGAGTACGATACTTGTGTAAATGTACTTTTCACCACTGCATATATGCTACTATTAATCCCAGTGATTGGTTAGATTCTCTTTTTGTTGTATGTCTTCAGGAGAGCTCAGAGGTCAGGTCAGCCAGAGAAGATTTATGAGCACTCAGGCAAAGTGGAAACATGCATTTCATTTAAAACGTTCTCTGCGGCTGGAACATACCTAAAAATGGCTTTCAATGATAATGCTGACATGTTTTACCAGCAGAACAACAACACTTCTAGCTGTAGACATCTAGCTGCTTTGCTTTAGGGCTGTCTTTTGTCTGCTTCTTTGAAACACTCATATCTGATTTTCCCACTCTTAGCCTCTGAATATTAAGTGAAACTATCTTGACCTCATGATAAAGATGCTTGAAATTCATAACCATTCCGTCTCAGCCTTTTATGTTTCTTCTTACTTTTAATTATTTCCTAGCTTTGGTGTAATTTGCAGTCTGACAGCATGATTGTGTTTCTTATCAGATCAAAAGAGGAACAAAATCAATCTAAAAGCCTCTACTTGTATTAAAGAAGCCATTAAAGCCAAGACATACACGCCTCATATAATGAGACGTGAGGCATATCTCTAAATTGCCTGCTCGCTCATGTTGGTTTGCTATCTGTTATCAAACTGTGCGGTGAAGCCACACACAATGAAGCATTTGAATACAGTTATAAGTTAAATGACCTGAGTTTCCATTGACTTTGAAAGCGTCTTATCTATAAATACGAGGTAGATGTGCAAGAATAAATGGCTCAATGTGACTCTGAAGTAATGAGCCTGAGTCAGACTAAACTTTTATTTTTATCCATTTGGATACGTCTTCAACTTTATGTGAAGCAGTTACATGCTCAGGTAGAGTTTAATGTAGTGTTTCTGGTTTAACGAACCCATTTGTGTCTTTTTCCATCTCGTTATTAGTCTCCTCATGAGGTATAAACTCACGCCTCGGCATCTCTTGTACTAATTTGCCGACTGTGTCTCTCGAACAGAACATCACCTGCCGCAGGAACACATGGCTTTTGTAACATGACAGTAATCTTATTATCGGTGACATTGTTGTGCTAATGGGCTCTATTACCATAGCAATCTGTCCTAATGTCACAGGAAAATGCACACACTGTTGTAGTGAACCATTTTACAGTTCCCATGGGACCAAAAGGTGCTCACAAAGTGCTTTCTTACAAACAATTTATGTTAATTAGAATTTAAATTATAAGCTTTGAAGATTTAACAATTTAAGAATACATTATTTCCAAAGACTCTCCAATTCAAATGTCATGCAGTATATAGAATGCCGTGCTTGTTATTTTGTTTTCAAAGTTAGAACATACAACAATGCAAAAAATAATTGTATCTCATGAACAGATGGTTGGAAATCAGTTTGTTCCTTTATTAATGCAGAGCCATACAAAATACCAAGGTGCTCCTAGTTCAAATCTGACAACAATAGCTGAAGAAAAGAAGAAGCTCCAAACACAGATGATCGGCAACTTCATCAGACAGTAATGCTGAGAGTGGAAAGAGTTTAACGTCGATACGACATTCATATTTTATACTTTTGCCAGCAATCTTGCACTGTAAAGACTTCAAGGTATCTCAAACAAATTGCTTCTCAAAATCCTGCTGATTACACCTGAACCATTTCCTCTGAGGTTGTAGTTTTCTCATCCTGCAGAGGATTATCAGCAGTATTTACAGCAGCAGGAAGCATTTACTGGATATAATAAGATTGCTTTTAGATGTAGTGTCTACATAATCAAATTGACACACTGGATATGACAGGCTCTACACATGTATACACTCTCCTCTTTGTGAGGCAAGATATGAAAAGTAAAGTTAATCTCCCGGGAAAAGGATTTAAAATGTTTCTAAAGAGACAAAATAACCCACAGTGCTTCTGATAGGGGTCGTGGGTTTGAACAGATAATATAATTATATATAGTTAGCACTCATGTGGAAAGTCCACTGAGACAAATGTAACATTTGTGATATTGGGCTATATAAATAAACATTGATTGATTGATTGATTGATTGATTGAAACAGTCTCTGTAATTGAGGCTGGTCAGAAGCTTCTCCCTCATTAAGCTGTGCTTAACAATGCATTGCATCCACTCACTGGCTCTTTATAGCTGATAGAGCTAAAAAAGAATAACTTTGCTTTCACAGCGGACAAGAGTCTTTCATCTCCTGCTTATTCGACTGAGCCCTGTGGAAATCAATCGTAGTAAACACGTGAGCGAAAGGAACTTGTGCGATGTGTGTTTAGACATAAAACAAGCAAACGCACACACATGCATTTCCATTAAATCCATTCAGAGAATATAAACTCAGGAGCCTGCAGTGCTTTGAATTATACAAGCCTAAAAAGCAGGGGAGGTGACACAGAAGTGTTTGCTGCTCAGGTATTCATCAGGCGGTGGAAGGCAACTTTGGCACATGATCGACAATTTTAGAAATATTAACGAGTTTAAGTGATTAAGGTCAAGGGGATTTCACTTGATAATTACAAATTACTGCTTTATCCCCTCTTATACTGTACACACATTACTCTATTTAGTAAATGATCCAATGATTTGCTACAGTATATGCTTCTCTGCTCTTTGACTTAATTTGCCGACTATTGATTTTTAGCTAAATAAAAATCAGAAGTCAGCCTTCAACAAAGAGCATCCCTGTATTACACCTGGGTTTCTGCTTGAGGAGAGCACTTGAAGGGTCATGAAATACGAAGTTGTTTTCTTCTCTTTTCACAATCCCACACACAGGTCTCTTGCATAACTGATGAAAATAGTCTGGAGAGGTGAAAACCCAAAACAGCAACACTTGCAGCACAAAGGACACATTTATTGTGAGGTCAATGCATTTCAGATTGAAGCCTTCATATTCATTACAAGACACATGACAAAGAACATTCAAATGGTATGGGCAGGACAGACATTTTCTTACAGATTATATACAGTATATGTCAAAAGACACCCACTCAAATATATACTGTAATTTGGTTCATTATTATATGGTTTCAGGCAAATCATATTATGTTAGAGTGATTGTTTTATAATGTAGATTGGTGACAAGATTAATGAATCTATGGAGAGTTAATGGTAGTCTGCAGGTCTCCAAATTGTGACTCCTAACTAAGTGTGGAATACTACAGTATGAAAACACTCTACAGTGCTAAACATTGAAAGTGTCTATTATGCTTATAAAGTGAGAACCTGAAATGAGAATAACAGAAATAACACATGGGAAAATAGAGATTTTCAGTAATACTTACAGTGTCGGTGAAGAGACTGAATAAACTTCAGGCAGAGAATGTCACAGTTGGACACTGACTGCAACATCATCAATGGGCTTAGACATGCTGTGTGGACTTTGAAGGGAATGAGAAAATGTGAACATTTCTCTGGTCTTAAGCTTAAAAGGCTACCTGGGGCCGCCAGAGATAAAAAAAAAAACTGCACAGATTCCACAGTTATTTTTATTATAATATGAGGAATAAAGACCCTACAGTAACTTTCTGTTGATTTTATTAAGACATGTTTGAAAGATGTGACTGTGACACTCAGATTTTTTGTTTGTTACCTCAGATGTCGATGTCCCCGTGATCTTCACCGCCCACAGAGATGTCAGTGTCACCTATCCCACCGGTACACTTACGCAACGGGGGGTTAATTAAGATTAATGTGAGAGCTGACAAGGGTATTGCTGACTGAGCTGACACACACACACTTGAACAAAAGGCTGAAAGCTGGTACGAGGAGATATCCGCTGGGCTGTGAGTGCAGAATGCAGTTGTAAGTGGCCATGAGAGTGTAATTCATCAAAAAATAAGATTATAAAACTTTAATGTTGTCTCACAAGGCCTCTGAAGGGTAGCAGATCAGATGCTTTCATTTAATCACAAACCACATAAGGGCCATAAAAAGCTGATTTTAACCGAGTGTGTCTGTACAGCTTGTCTGTAAATCATCCTCATTTTTGAAAAAGGTCACTTGAAAAGACTTTGGGAGTGTTCTTTTTTTTCATTGATATGACATGTTTTTATGGCTGTTTTCATTTTGATAAAGCCTGTAAGCCACAAGTTGTGACAAACACGAAAAGTGTAGTCAATTCTCTAGGCAGTTGAAACAGGCAAAGCGGGGAAAAGGTGGGGGGATCTAGGTGAGAGGCTTTGGTATGATAAATTAAGTCCTGGCATTGGTCTCTTCGAGGGAATGTATTATAATAACAAAACAATTAGCTTTAATGAGGTGCAAGTGGTATGGATGAATCTCCATCAGCTGTTGCTGTGAGAATACTGCTTGGAATGAGTCGACAAGAGTTATGCAACATATGTCACACATTGGGTCATTGCCTTCACTTTTCAACCATATTTCTTTCATTTGTTGTTGAAGCTCGATGCTTTTCAGGATGATAATAGACAGTATTGGTTCTTCCTTTGCAACAAAGATAACCAATCTGCTCTTTCCAGCCTTTTATTTCTTCCGTCTGCAGGATCCAAGATTAATATGAGATCAGCACTGCATCCTGTCACCAAGAAAATAAGAAACATTTCCTTTGGGGTGGTTTGTTTGACAAGGAGGATTTCAGAGTGCAATTCACACACATGCACGCACGCACGCACATACCCGCGTTTCAAATAATAGCACTGTGTGTGGTAAAATGATGGGCACTTTTCATAACACTGACAGAATGACATCTTTCTTTCATGGTTTGAATTCAAAGCGACTCAGTAGATTGATTGCTTAATTAATAAGGTGTGTTTGCAACTGAAAACTGATGGGTTTAATACTTTTTTTAGGTCCTGTTGCTACTCCCTTGATGTCTGTAGCACACACACACAGACACACCCCCACACACACACACACACACACACACACACACACGCACACAGACACACTTTCGGAGGGGAATCTTCACTTTGCTTTTAGCTTAGCGCCTTATCAATTGCCTCTTTCTTCGCAGGCGACTGACAAACAGCGCTCAGAGAAAATGACAAATGAATCGATAAACGTCTGAGAGCTGAACTAGAGAATCCATACAAGTAAATTGCGCTCATATATTTACCTCCAACCATGTCCTTCCCTGCGGACACATTCCCTAACTACAACAACAACATCAGCAAACCGCAGACATTTTCTTCTGTGGTTTCTTTTGATTTTTTTCTTTCAAACAGAATGAAACTGTGGAGACAAATGGCAGAAGTCCATTGAAGATACTGGATCCTTTGAGCGTAAGATGCTGCAGCCTGTGTGCTTGGGGTTTTGCAACTTGCATAACAAGGTCTTGCCCAAAGACATTATTATGTGGGATTTGTTAGGAAAGCTCAACCTCACAGTGATTTTGTTACTCGTTTCTTTTTGGATGCAATGCACAGCAGCCCAACGGCACATTATCTGTAGGATAAC
>NW_011345112.1:87652-94248 GCF_000735185.1 Notothenia coriiceps
TGTGTGTGTGTGTGTGTGTGTGTGTGTGTGTGTGTGTGTGTGTGTGTGTGTGTGTGTGTGTGTGTGTGTGTGTGTGTGTGTGTGTGTGTGTGTCAGAGCATCAAACAGCACAGTTGGGCATGTCTCTCAATTCAATTAGCAGCAGTAGCTCATGCAAATCAATATTGGTGGACACATCTGTGCAAACAAAGCAACTCTTGCACACTTCCTCGTCAGAAGAGAAAAGCAAGCTGCAACTGACAATTCAATTACTCAAAATATGTGCCCGTCTTGGTTTAGTGTCTCCGAGTATTGGTCTAACCTTCATGCCATAAAGAAATATAAACTAAATCAGTGACATAAAACTCACTTCGCTCACTAACATTTGCCAATCAAAGCCCCTGCAACTGGAGGTCTCCTTGCAGTAGCTGGCTGTTGTCTAAGTTTGCTGGGATGTCACGAGTTTAACTCACAGTCAAAGCAAGGAAAATGCTTCTTATTTCCTCTCTGAAACTGGAGGAAAATGGCCTCGGAAAAGAGAGTGCACCAAAAATGGATGCTCAGGTGACCTGCAGGTAATCATCTCCAAGGAAGTGATGACATGCAAATAGCAAATTGAACAATTTGGCTTTTTTATGCATAATGCAAGGGGAAAACACTCTATTTTTGTTTACAGCATCTGTCAGTGTGCTCTTGAGCCAGGCACTTTAAACCTAAATGGCTGCTCAGAGGCCACCAGGGGATAACAGTGGGCGGGCAGCTTCCATGATGGAACAAGAGTGGTCTTCCATGCACAATATATGTGAGACCAATCCATGCTGAGCTACAGCCCGGTCTTACACAATCTCAACTGAGCATCTTCAGTTTGTGCTCATGCATTGTTGGCTGAGATTCTGCAGCATGAGAGGCCTGTGAAGTGTTGGCCAGCACGCAGCTTCTCTCTCTGTTTTTACAGTAGGAGCTGTCACACCGAGTGGGAGTGCAGCGTTTCCAATGTGTCACTCGTGTGAATAGCTTCCTAACCGGTACAATCCAAACCTCTGCGTCCTCACAGGGCAGCGATGTCTCCAAACACCCGCATGGATTTCATGGAAGCGATGTGTTTCCCTTGTTCCTTTTACGCACCGTCCTAAACGCGTCTTTTGGTGAAAACGAAATGTCCTGGATGTATTTTCTCCGGAGATTTTAAAGTGAAGGGAAGCGCAGCTCGCTGGAGAAGCCATGTGGAGAGCGGCCACGTCCCTCGGTGGGAGCACCGGAGGCAAAAAGCCCCACTAACAGGAGATCATTATTTACCCTTTCTTTGGGGGAAAAAAGGTCCGTCGATGAGGAAACAAAGAGGGTAGAGATGGTAGAGAAGTAAGTGCGTAAAAACTAATTGAAATTCAGCATTTGAAATATGAAAATGATATAAATATGTTTTCATTACTGCCCCTTCATAGATTGAGGATAAAGAATGTGTCTGCGTTGTTTTATAGTGAGTTGCTTGAGGAATTTAGTGATTGTGGCAATCTTTTAGCCTCACAATTTAATATTTGATGTTGTCTCTGCATGTGACACTTGTATTGTAGCTTTCATAATAACCTAAGACCCATTTCAACGATATAAATAAATAAGATAATGCATATAGTAAAAACAAACACAAAAACAATGAATATCGTTATGTTTTTTTTTTACATGATATATTTCAGCTGTTGAAGAAGTAATCCTCTCCATAAATCGCGTACAGTGAAATACTGGCTATTAGGAACTCCTGGGGTGGTTATGTAATTGCATATACTTCTGCAAGCTGTTGGGGGAAATGGGACTGTGACAAAGCGAGTTAAATTTTTAATGAGCTTTGTATTCATTTGTATTGTGGGACACAAAAGCAACAAAAAAAAGGTCACGATTCCTGTCGGGAGAAAGTAGGGCTGAAGGGATTGATATAATAAGTGATATTATAAAGATCATTGTGCTCAGTGGTTGAATCAGTATTAAGAGATGTTGTAGGCTTGAAGTTTCCTATCTATGACAGAAGTGAGTATATTTCACTATCCATTAATTATAACTGTCATCCCTTCCTAAAGTTTGCTAATCGATTAATTGTTAAATAAAAGACACGTCAGCAGAAATGATTTAAACACTGTTGTTCCAGCTTATTCTATATAATGAAAAGCTGCTTTCTTAGGCACTCAAAACTTCACTCTATGCTCTTGAAAATGGCAATGGTTATTTTTCACTGTTTTATGACATTTATTGTGGTAAATGTTGAATTGATTTATCAAGAAATTAACTGCCAAAATGAAATGAAAATATTTGATGCACCCCTGCTCTAACATTGTATAAAACACATGAAAGAACTCCATGTTTTAGCATAGATAGATAGATAGATAGATAGATAGATAGATAGATAGATAGATAGATAGATAGATAGATAGAGTAGGTGGAGGATGGAGGGATGGATAGATGGATAGACAGATAGACTTAATCCCTTAGGGAAGATGTTCTGCTGAGGCAGTGGAGTTGGTACTAAGATGAGTATGCAACAGAAATAAATGGATCCACATTAATACATTCCTTCCTCATAGTGGCCACACCTGACCTTCTTGACCCGAAGTCTGCCGCCCATAACTGCAAGCCTCGCCTGTCCTTCTCCATCCAACCGGTAGTGCTTTACACCCCAGAGGACGAGTGTGAAACCCGGACTACAGTGATGAGGTGGAAAACGGTGTCAGCCATCTTCTTCATGGTGGTGCTTTACCTCATCATTGGAGCAACAGTGTTCAGAGCCCTGGAGCAGCCTTACGAGAGCTCCCAGAAGCTGGCCATTCTCGCAGAAAAACTCGACTTCCTGGCCATGCACGCATGCGTAAACTCCTCCGAGCTGGAGGATTTGGTCAAGGTAAGCGAAAACATCAACATCATATTCATAATTTCAACCTTTTCTCTTCTGCAGGACCTCGTGAAGATGAGTGTTACCACACTCCACACTGTGACTACAGATTTTTCTCTTTCATTTAATTTTTAATAAATTCTGAGGTTACTAGGTTTCAACTCGACAGTATGTTGTTTGTTTGAGGATTATAGTGAGTGGCAGACAAAAAGATTACGAGTAAACACAACGAGAGCTCTTAACCTCAGGATACTTGAGTGACAGTTAAGTAGGCTACTGTTTGTGTATTTATTCTGTGGCCACTGCAGGCTGTATTATATCAACATATTTCCATGTCTCCCATTCTATTATTTGACAGTGAGTTGCGAGACATTTCCCTTCACATTTAAAGTAATAATATAGCAAGATTCTTATTTAGAGAAATCTCTTTTTGTCGATTTCTAAGTGAGGTAATACAATGTTTATTGAGTGTATTGCCTACTGATTTCACTTGCAGTATTACAAACCAAGTGTCTGTAGAATAACGAATCTCTTAATGCTACGAACCACTAAAGCCTTTGTTGCATAAACTTGGTAGAAACAATCAAAGAGTAGTTTTAAACACTGCATAGAACAACCAAATGGCCCATTGTATTGGGGCGGTTACATGCAAACGGCTGATGCAGATGCACACAGATGGTTCACTCACTGATGATAATGTTCATAATAGGAACTATTTCAGAGCTTTCATCTTGCCACTAACAGGTTCAGTCGTTCTTTTCATCCTGCTGCTGAGCCGACCAATAACAGCATGTTATCCATTTGAATCCATGTTAAATGGTTGTGATTGGCCTTTCCAAACCCAGGGGATGTAAAGACCTTAGGGTTTGTAAGACACATTGTATTTAGAAATCCCGAAACACAGTCTGTCAACAACTGTGAGACTAAGATGTCTTTGGCAACATTCCTGTAAAAAATCCCAAATTCGCTCAGTTGGTAACTGAGATCCAAAAATATACAGAAATATACACTAGCCTACAGTGAAATCTGGCGTCGTTTTAGTAAGACATTTTCACTTCCGCATAAAAAAGCCTCCGCACGTGACCTCCCGCGTGTGACGTAACGTGGGGGAAACAAGGGGGAGAGCGGCCGGTCTAACGTATGAATAAACATGGATCACAATGCTAGTTTTGACACAGAAGAGGTTGAAAATATATATTCGAATGCATATGATTATAATTATGAGCCTGCTAGGCGTCCAAGAGACCATGAGCAGCCAAGGATTAGAAAAAATAACGGCCATCGGAGAGAAATTGAGTTTTGGTGTGTGGAGAACCAGTGGAGAACAGAGCAGCTGTCTTGGTGAGTGACCGTTAGCTAACGTCAGTCACATCAAAACATTGTAAAGTTAGCAATCATAGATCAGGCTATAACTAAAGTAGTATTGATAATATAGTAACGTTACTGGCAGGACTGTTGATACTGATCCATAACAGAAACTAATGCGCAAGTATCAGCCGTATCTCGCGTTACCTAATGCAACTCCACAGCACTACGGTGCTGACCGGAGGGGAGACGCGAGATACGGCTGATACTTGACGATCTGGCGGAGAAAGGTTGTGGAGCCTCCGTTGATATGCCGTTGTAAATGGCTTGATGGAAAGCAGTTGTGTAGTCGGGGAGGGTTCACAGCTGATTGCAGCAGGTGAGTGGAGGTTGAGTAGGTGGATGCACAACGCACCCAGGAACGAACGCTAGCTCCGGTCCTTTTCCCGTGAGGGAAACTGTGGACTCGATGCCCTGACAGGCTTGTGTTTGTGCAACCCGCACAAATATGGAGCTATTTCAGGGTCATAAGTTTTGATCATTCAAAAAAATAAAATGTATTTGAAAGTTCAAGTTTTTATCCAGAACTTTGAAAAATACAATGATGTATTCAACAAATACATTTTATTTTTTTGAATGATCAAAACTTATGACCCTGAAATAGNCTGAACTGAATCCAAATATATTCAACCTGAAAAATGATTTAAAATACTTATTTTATTTTGAATACATCATTGTATTTTCAAAGTTCCGGATAAAAACTTGAACTTTCAAATACATTTATTTTTTTGAATGATCAAAACTTATGACCCTGAAATAGCTCCATATTTGTGCGGGTTGCACAAACACAAGCCTGTCAGGGCATCGAGTCCACAGTTTCCCTCACGGGAAAAGGACCGGAGCTAGCGTTCGTTCCTGGGTGCGTTGTGCATCCACCTCCCTGCAGCACATACTCCGTCTCCACAGCTTTATCAAGAAACCGTATTACATCTCTCTCCCCCCCTTCGATGCTCTCTCTCCCCTCCGGTACACGGCACCGTAAGACGGTAACGCTGTGGTGGCTGTACTGCTCCAGCCGTCTCCTTTGTGTTTGTTTGNTATGGAGCTATTTCAGGGTCATAAGTTTTGATCATTCAAAAAAATAAAATGTATTTGAAAGTTCAAGTTTTTATCCGGAACTTTGAAAAATACAATGATGTATTCAAAATAACAACAAGTATTTTAAATCATTTTTCAGGTTGAATATTATTTTGGATTCAGTTCAGCATTTTTTTTTAATAAAATATTTATTTTCAGATTTCACTTTTATACATATTTTGATATTTGAACCCTTATTTTTCTCAGTTACATTTTTTATCGTTTTCAGATTCAAAACAATAATTTTTTCAGTTTCAAATCTTGTTTTTTCAGGTTTCACATTGCTTTTCACCTTCAGATCGTTTTTCGCTTTCAGATCTTTGTTTTTCGCTTTCAGATCTTTTTTTTTCGCTTTCAAACTTTTGACCCTGATGTTGCTTGGGGGGGCGGGGCTTAGCAAAGAGTAGTTTGGCATCCTGAGTGACAGGCCTCCCTCTGTCATGTTGCCTTCATGGATGTTAGGTAGCGCGAGAAATATAACTCAATACTTTCTATACACGATACTCCCGTGATAGGTGGGAAATAAAACTGATACCAGTGTCAAAGTTCCGTTAAGCGAGCTGTTGAGCATCATAGTTGGCAACAATCAAGGTATAAGCGCAATTAGCTGTGCTAGAATGTGAAATTACGTATCCGCAACGAGCCAGCAGGTTGTTCTGGTGGACCTGACGCCATCCCCCGCTGTCTCACGGAGAGATACCGCAGGTCCTTCCTTCCTGCAGCGGTCAGACTATACAACCAGCACAGCCTCTAGACCCCGCACAAAAGAACTCAGACTATAACACCTCTTGTTGATAAATACCAACTATGTGCAATATTTGCAATATGTGTACATATGCCGTTAAAAACTGTGCTGCTAAATCTGCAGAACTGTTACAGGGTGTGTATTATGTAAAAATGTGTAACTTTAAAATATATAATTTCTTTTTTTAATCTTTAATACTTTTTTCATGCATGCTTTAGGTAGCATTAAGCTGTCTTTGGCTCTTCTCTGCTGTAAAAATGTAAATGTGTCCCCTGTGGGACTAATAAAGGTAATCTGATTCTGATCGCAAAAACCAAGCCAATACTATGCTGCGTTCATGGAGCTACGTGGAAGTGGGGAAGGACAATGCTTGATTGCGGATACGTAATTTCACATTCTAGCACAGTTTATTGCTCTTATACCTTGATTGTTGCCAATTACGATGCTCAACAGCTTGCTTAAAGGAACTTTGACGCTGGTATCAGTTTACCACCAATCACGGGAGTATTGTGTATAGAAAGTATTGAGTTATATTTCTCGCGCTACCTAACATCC
>NW_011345112.1:98528-104276 GCF_000735185.1 Notothenia coriiceps
CTGGTTACGGTGCCGCGTGCCAATGCTGGCACGCGTGCCAGGGGTTGCCGACCCCTGATCTACAGAATAAAAGATAGAATGAAGTGAATGATGAATAAACAGTGAGGAGGGGTATGAATAAACTAGATATACACATTAGCCTGTGAACAGTGTGTATGAATATGCTAAGATATATAAAGTATGAAAACGGTAAGCAGTGCAAGTATAGTATAAAATATATAGATATTAATTTCATGATGATAAATATTGTGGAACAATGATGAAAAATGTGAATGGAAGTGGCGACGTAAAACTGACACCAAACAACAACAAACTTTTGCCAAGCCAGCAGCACGGGGTAAAAACCACCAATGAGCGCTCAGCTCGAGATACCAGCGAGTCGTTTCCCATCAAGCATTTCGCTTCCGCAGCCTGTGGAGAGGAACTGCGCCGCCTCGGTCTCAAGGCTGCGGGCGTCTTTGTCCGGCGAGATTTCAACGTCTCATGTGAGCGAGCCTCCAGAGCAAGTCGGACAAAAATGACTAACCATCATGCAACGCACTAGCAAGACGTTGATCGCAACTGCGCAGGTCTGCGCAGGTCTCGCTTGGCTCAAACAAGCCTATGACTCGCCAGCAACAGGCGGCCAATTTCACCAAGGAAGGGGCGGATTCCTTTTGGCTGTGTACTTTCACATTTTAGTGCACTCGAGCCGGTTTCTGAAACTTACCTACCCCACCTTTAACACCTGTTAAGTTGATGTCATGTTTATTTTCTGTTGACCTGTATTATAGGCCTAGTTATTAGAGATTCTTGGTTTATAACGTTTTCTTTGGGTTTTATTTTGGATAAATAAAAACCCAGTTTATTTAAACAACTCCTCTGTCCTGTTTCCGGCTTACTGCTTGTCCCTGACAGACCCCTTGGCTCAAGAAGTCATTCTCAGTTACTGCTATAGGTAATGTAGTGAGCCAGACTATTTATATTATCGCAACAGACTGTTATAAAGTCTCTGTTAACACTCCAGTGTATCTGTATGGCAGCATATCTTTTAGTGTGTGGCTCTTCGCTGCTCCTCACGTCTATCTTTAGGTGATGGTGGGTGTGAAAAGTGGTGCAGTGGTGTGTTTCCCTTCCAGCTTTTGGCTTCACTCCCCTCTTGTCTCCTGTCATGCGAGTGCAGCACTGAGTGGGGAAACACTCTGCTGACCTGCTTCCTGTACAGCTGGCTGGCTGGTGTCTAAACAGCTCGTCACACTCTGTTGTGACACTTTTAAAACCTTGTGTCTCCCACATACACACACTTAGTCAACCAATCACCTGGACAAGACTGATAAACCCAACACTGACCCAGATATCCCATCATAGCAACGGTCACAAAGCTTCTCAAAATCACACCATCAGTCATCTCATGATGTTAAAATGCTCAATCTAGACCCTGCAGCCTGAGTGCTGGATTTCCATTTTCTGAACATGTTCCATGCAACCACGCTGGGTTAGATCATGAATTTAAATGACACAATGATGGTGACAAGATTTGTGAACTGATTAAATTACATTCAGTATTTTTTGTGCATGTGTTAAAAGGATAATTAAATGACTTTGTAGAAAAATAGACTGACTATGCACGTGTGCTGCAGTAATTGTACATTTTGGGAAATCATTTTAAAGTAATGGTTGGAATAAAACATATGTTCAAAGCACCAAATCTTAAAGACCCTCATTTTAATCCGTCCATAGCAATATAACTGTTACATGCTTTGCTTCAAATGTGCAGCTATTTTGATTTTTATTGTGCTTTTTTTTTTTATTTGACAGATGATCTTATTGTTTCTCACAACTCTTAATTGGCTTTGGTTGGATGTTTATCTTGGCTGTCATCTCCATTCCCCGAGAAAATTGATGCACACCAGTTATTTTCTAATCAGCCTCCTCGCAGCACACTCCCACTGGGAGAAAGTGCATTACGTACTAACTTTTGTTTCCTTTTATCTTTCCACTCCAGCAAGTGGTTTCAGCAGTCCGGGCAGGTGTGAACCCCACAGGAAATGCCTTTAATCAGACGAGCCTCTGGGACATCAGTTCTTCCTTTTTCTTTGCTGGGACTGTTATCACCACTATCGGTAAGAGAAGTAGTTTTTTACTCTTTGACAACTAATTTCCTTTTTTTAAGGCTTTTGAAAATACATTACACTTTTTGCATGCAATGCTTTTCCAATGCATATAAATGTTAAGATGTTTGCTTTTTAGGCATCGTCAATGTATCATTACCTCCTGCACAAAGCCTTCAGAGGCATAAAGAAATGTTGATGACCATTTTAGCTTGAAACTACATACAAACGCAAAATAACACTTGCTAACCAAAAAACTGCATCAGCTCCTTTACCAGATGGTGGCCTGGGTGTAAGAAATGTGGAATCTGTGTATACACTTGGATAATTCTCAATAATAAATCAATTCAGGCCTCATTCACAACTCTCCAACTTTATTTCAGAACAAAATGTTAGTGCCTGTCTGTTGGTGAAAATGTGGGCTTTCAGTTGACTGGTTTTAGAAGGAGAACTTTAGCCTTAAAAGCTAAAGTTTATCGGAGACTACAGAGGAATACACTTTTGTTGTGCCTGTGCTCATTTGCAATTGGTTACTGTACTGTAAAATGTAGGAGCTGTCAACTGTAGCAGCCTGTAGCACGTACTCTGTCACCTCCAGCTGTAAGAGCTTACTAATCAGGAACACACACACACACACACACACACACACACACACACACACACACACACACACACACACACACACACACACACACACACACACACACACACACACACACTTAGCCTGACAGCTCACCTGGTTCTTCCTAGCAGACCTTGACAGATCAGTGCATCTGTTCAGTGGGGTGTTGAACTCCATTTCTGTTAGAGCTCATCCTTGAGTTGGAATACATGTTTTTGCTTGTTTTTTCTGATTATTGGCCTTCAAGTGCCTGCAAAGTGCAAACCTTAATTAATATTTTGGCATTAAATTGGAATTTCTTAACTTGAATGTGGCACCTTAGGCACCAGCCTTACGCTTGTACCTCTGCACACCGAAGTTGCAAAATAGTTTTGGCCATGTACAGTTACATCACACAGACACACACAGACACTCATACACACACACACACACACACACACACACACACACACACACACACACACACACACACACACACACACACACACACACACACACACACACACACACAGTGTTATCTGGCTCATTGAAGCAGAACCTAACATATGAGAGTGTCTGTTTGATGGGCTCTTGAGTCTCCAGGATGCTGTCAAAGCTCATACTTCAGTCAGAAAAAGGAACAAGCGTTGCAATAACTTGATTCTGCCCACTACTTGGAAAAGATAAGCGCTCAAGTGTGGGATTAAAGGTGTAAAGTTAAAGCTTCACTAAGTGTTCTTTTATTCTGAGAATGTCGACTTTCAGTTTTTTCACTGAGGCGCTGCAGTGATTTTAGTCGATTTTGCTCTATGCTAAAGACAGATTTACTGATGTTTGAATTGAAGATTGAAGTGCTGTTTTCTCATGAAATGGGCATTTCACGGTAGTGTGATTGCTGCAGAAGAGAAAAAGGAGAGCTTGGTAGCTTTATATTTGTGTTAAAAGCATAATTTGTTATGTTTTTTTTTATTCAAACATCTGGAAAAGGTTGCAAGATGAAGGTACATAAGAGACTACCTTTTTTTGCTGGTGCTTGGTGGGCATCTCCTATGATGTGTGTAGGTGTAAACAGCCATAACTGCTGTGCTCACTGTTCAGCATCATTTAGCTTAATTGGTACAAAATGTTCTGCGGTCGTAGCTGCACATAGAAGCTTTTTAATGGCTTTGTCAATAACCGGCCTATTCAGAAGAAATCTAGTAAAGTGCAGAAAGGGAAAACATATTAGAGTTTGCATCCCCTCTCAGCTTTCTTTTACTCTTCTGACTTTGGGTGGATGAGCAATCATTTATATCCACATGGCATAGGCAAACTCTCCTGAGAATGAAAGAGGTGTAGCCACGATTGATCTCACAGCATTTCTTCCCCATGGGATGCCTTCTCTTCGACTATATTATTCTTGCTGAAATTCATATTTTCTATAGTGCATGGATCAACCTCCACATGAAGGAAAAATGCATAAATATTCTTTTTGAAAAACATTCCCCCGCTGTTCTTTTTCGTATATGGCTTCGCCCTCTAAGGCTATCGCTATTGGGTAATTCCCCTGCGCACCCGCGCAGCACTGAAACACTTGTAGTCCACGCCCACCCGCAAGGTGGGCCCCGCCCTCGGGCCTCCTTCCGGTATAAATAGGAAGGAGGCCCGGCAATCTGCTCCCTCTTTTCTTCAGCAAACCTCGGCAGTTACTGAAGCACAGAACCATTAAACATCATGAGCAACAACTGCGTCCGAAATTGTCCCTCATGTGGCTCAGGATATATCATGAGCTATGACCAGCACGCAATGTGCGAATCCTGCCTGGGGCCAGAGCACGCGGACGCGGCTCTCAGCCAGCAGGTCGCTTGCTCACATTGTGCCCGTCTCCCATCAGCCGACAGGAAGCGAAGAGCGGATGCTCTAGCTGCTGCGGCCGACGAGGACGATTGGCCCGTCCAGAGCACGTGGACGGCAGCATGTCCCTGGAGCCGAGTGCCGGGCAGGAGTCGGACGACTCCTACCCCGTCTCCCTCCATGGTTCACCGTGCGGTTCTCCCCTCCCTCCTCTCCCCCGGACGGGGGAGACAGAGTCGGAGCAGGGGGCTGGTTTGGCGGCCGAGCATGCGGTCCCCTTCTCCGTCGCCACAGGACGGCGCCCTACGTTGAGCTCCCCCAGAGAGTATGTCGCCCGCCAGGCCGACCCGGGTGCACCAGTGTGCCTTTCAGGCGGCGGCGAATATCATCGCGCTGCTCTCCAACTCGGTGGTGACACTGGTAGAGCGGTCCACCACCGAGGCAGAGGAAATCAGCAAGGCGGCCAGCACGGCGCTCACTCTGTGCGCGTCCATCGCTGTCTCCCAGGCGAGGATTTCCGCGTGGGTGACACAGATCCAGCGCCACCTGCAGCAGGCGTCTGTTACGGAGACGGCCAGAAAAGTGCTACTGGACGCTCCAATCAGCCCGTACGGGCTGTTAGGACCCCAGTTCCACGCCATGGTGGAGTCCATGAAGACGGCCGCGGAACAGGCGGACGGCATTCGCCAGCATGTCAGCTGGCTCCAGCCTGCTGAGCGCCCACAGCGGCACCAACGCCCGCAGCAGCCGCGGCGTCCACGCCGGCCACAGGAGGCCGCAAGCGGAGAGACGCCCACAGCAACCGCCTCGGCGTCAGACTCGCCCTTCGGCAGCTGCAGGGGCTCCGTCCCACGTCCGCTCCCCCGCCACCCCAGAGACAGGGTCTCCCGGCGGCGAGTCAAAGGGGAGTGAGGCTCCCCCGCTCCTGGTCTGCTCCGCGAGAGCCTCCGAGGATGCAGAGCCGGTAATTAAGCCGGCTGCCACTAATCTGTTGATTAAGTAGACAACAGGGCTCGCTGCAGAAGCCTGGTTTTAACCTGTTGGTTAATAAACTACAGAGCTCGCGGCATTCCTCCGTCCGAGATACGCCTCCTACACACGGTCATAATAACCCATGAGCGCCGTTTATAACGCCTCATGTGGGCAGCACTGCACACACCTCCATCCATCCCCTGAGCGTGTACGCGCCTCATGATGAGATTCGGAGTGAGACGCAGCGTGTGG
>NW_011345112.1:104306-104806 GCF_000735185.1 Notothenia coriiceps
GCCTCACCCACAGCAACCGCCTCGGCGTCAGACTCGCCCTTCGGCGGCTGCAGGGGCTCCGTCCCACATCTCCGCTCCCCCGCCACCCCAGAGACAGGGTCTCCCGGCGGCGAGTCAAAGGGGAGTGAGGCTCCCCCGCTCCTGGTCTGCTCCGCGAGAGCCTCCGAGGAAGCAGAGCCGGTAATTGAGCCGGCTGCCACTAATCTGTTGATTAAGTAGACAGCAGGGCTCCCTGCAGAAGCCTGCAGGTTATTAACCGAACTCGCGGCATTTCTCTGTCCGAGATACGCCTCATACACACGGTCATAATAACCCATGAGCGCCGTTATAACGCCTCATGTGGACAGCACTGCACACACCTCCACTCATCCCCTGAGCGTGTACACGCCTCATGATGACAGTCGGAGTGAAACGCAGCGTGTTGAGGCTTCCTCGCAGCCGTTTCGCCTCACGGGCAGCGGCGGCGAGGGCAATGGCGTGGCTCGTCACCATGACGACCA
>NW_011345112.1:104816-105471 GCF_000735185.1 Notothenia coriiceps
CGACCAGCACAGCACATCACAGAGAAGCCAGAACGGGGGAATGAGCAGTATTCCAGACTGAGTGCCCCCAGCGGCAGCGCCCGCAGCGCCACGGCGCTCGGTTAATAAATTTCAGAGCGCGCTAATTAAGCCGGCTGCCACTAATCTGTTGATTAGTAGACAACGGGGCTCGCTGCAGAAGCCTGGTTTTAAACTGTTGGTTAATAAACTACAGAGCTTGTGGCATTCCTCTGTCCGAGATACGCCTCGTACACACGGCCTTAATAAACCCATGAGCGCCGTTAACGCCTCATGTGGGCAGCACTGCATACACCTCCATCCATCCCCTGAGCGTGTACACGCCTCATGATGAGAGTCGGACTGAGACGCAGCGTGTGGAGGCCCCCGCGCAGCCCTTTCGGTCCAAGCACACCTTGGGTTGCTTCACGGGCAGCGGCGGCAGGGGCTCTGGCGTGGCGTGGCTCGTCACCATGACGACCAAAAATACATCTCGAGCACGTGCGCCCGCTCTCAGAGTGTTTCTCAGAGTGGCAGCGCGTGTGTCTGATGGACAGATGGATGGGCAGGCTGATCAGCAGGAGGATACGTCCTGGCCAGTTCGACTCTCCCCACAGTTTCAATGGGATACAGGGAACACTCCTGTCTCCGAGCTATG
>NW_011345112.1:105687-105981 GCF_000735185.1 Notothenia coriiceps
TCTGTCCGAGATACGCCTCGTACACACGGCCTTAATAAACCCATGAGCGCCGTTAACGCCTCATGTGGGCAGCACTGCACACACCTCCATCCATCCTCTGAGCGTGTACGCGCCTCATGATGAGAGTCGGAGTGAGACGCAACGTGTGGAGGCCCCCGCGCAGCCCTTTCGGTCCAAGCACACCTTGGGTTGCCTCACGGGCAGCGGCGGCAGGGGCTCTGGCGTGGCGTGGCTCGTTACCATGACGACCAAAAATACATCTCGAGCACGTGCGCCCGCTCTCAGAGTGTTTCT
>NW_011345112.1:106026-175051 GCF_000735185.1 Notothenia coriiceps
CCCACGAACCGACTTATCGGCCATCTCGAGGAGCTTTCGCCCCCTTCGCCACGTGCAAAAAGACGGGTGTGAGGTCACCTAATCGGTAACACCCCTATACGCCACAGGCGACCGTCATAGGGCATCAGAGTAGTAGGCTAGTGACAACTTGGCAACAGAAGAACGACAAGCAAACGGAGACAAGTCGCACGACTGCGGGCCAGGCAACCGAGTGACCGACGGATCGTATGACGATCACGATCGAAGCCGTCGCCCACAGAGTAGAAGTCTACCAACGCGTATCGTCTACGTAATATTTGAAGTCATGTTCGACATGTGTTGAACTGTTGAAGTGACACCTCAACCATGGTAGAAGCAACTCCATACGGTTACTGTATTCTTACAAGCCTGCACAAAACCTGTAAAACGTCGTGCGAGCAAATTGGAGTTAAAAAAAGTGCTGATCAGCTGATCACGGATGTCAGCGGCTGATCACCATTTCCATTTCAGCTGATCAGCTGGATAACTAATAAACCCCACTTTTGGGGATGACACCTACCGAGGTCGGAAGAGATGTGTTTTTACGCTCCTCGGTCCTTATAGGCTTGCCGTCTGATAACAGACCAGGACTATAAGGGACTTTACTCTTTTGCGTCCCTTACAAGGACACATAAACCCTATACTACCCATGCACCTTCATACGTAGGAAGGTCCACTTCACTTGTTCAGGAAGGCCACTTGTGTATAGGTCGGGACAAACTAGCAGTCGTACACCTTTTGACTGTCTCGCCCTCCTCACCGAAGTAAGGCGGTCAGGAAAAGTCCTAGGGTTTTTTCCCGTGGCAGGCAACACTGTCACCCGAAAGCGGTCAAGCCTCCTTCCCTCACATGTCGATGCGTTGGTGTTCAAACCAAACCAAACCAAAAATATGGAAAGGTGGACGTTATCGTGGAGGACAGCGAATAAAGTGTTGCGCACTGGATTTACGTGGCATTTATGTAAACAAGAGTTTTTTGTTGTCGATTTTGGTGAGTCCAGTTACTGTTTGTTATTTACTCAGCCATGTAACACAAATTAAAATGCAGTGTTTAATGTTACTGTATGAGTTCCAATATAAAATACAGTTGTACACCTCTCTTTGTGTGTCTTTATTATTACGTAACGACTAGTCGACTAGTCGACTACTATTTTGAAAAATGTGTCGACTAGTAAATATTGGTAGTTGTGAAACCCCTACTACACAGAGGAGGGATGAGAGTGTGGTTTTTCTCTGGACGACCTGCTATTTGCTGGCTCGCTCCAGGGAGGAAGTCGCTTTACAGACGGTACATCTCGTATCGCATCTGTCAAAGCCTGGGTTTCATAATAAATTGGAAGAAGAGCTGTCCTCTTCCCTCTCAGACAATCGTTTATCTGGGAGTGGAGTTAAACTCAGCCAGCATGAGAGCGCGATTCTCGCGGCAGCGAGTGGAGGAACTGACAGCTCTCCTCCGGCGTGTCACAACCCACACAGCCCTCTCCGTGACGCAGCTGCTCTGCGTTCGCGTCAGCTGGTCACGTGATGATCCCCATGGGTCTCTTCCAACAGGGGGACTCCAGAGGTGGTTCATTCGCTGCAGAAGCCTGCTGTTTTTAACCTATTGGTTTATAAACTGCAGAGCTCGCGGCATTCCTCTGTCCCAGATATGCCTCCTACACACGGTCATAATAACCCACGAGCACCGTATAACCGCATAACGCCTCGTCGTGGACAGCATGCACACACCTATCATCCCCTGGGCGTGTACGCGCCTCATGATGAGAGACGGAGTGAAATGCAGCGTGTGGAAACTTCCTCGCAGCCCTTTTGCCTCACGGGCAGCGGCGGTGATGGCGTGGCTCGTCACCATGACGACCATTACGGCACATCACAGAGAAGCCTCTCCCCCCCAGCAGTTACATGGGATACAAGAAACACTCCTGTCATCCCAGGAACAGTGTCTTGCGCGGTTTTTACTCCGCTATTTTTCTAAATCTCTCGCTCTGCCTGTGTGGTCGCCGTGTCGCATCGTCGGGTGCTATGCGCCCACGTGCGCCCTGCCTGTCGCGTATTTCTCAAGCACTTTTTTTCCGGTTCGGTTTCGTGGATAAAACAGAGATGATGCGGATCGGGCAACGCGGCTGTCTGCATAACTCAAAGCTACCATGTCATGACAGGTATAATGTGTGAGGCTGAGTCAACAGGCATGTATCCTCTGCGGGCTGAGTCACCCCGGACACATCAACGCGCATTACATCAGAGGATCTTGCAGCTCCACGGCTTGCACTGAGGAAATGTTGAGTGGAGAATAACTGCACTCGCTAGAAACTCTTGGTCCTTCCCCCCTGTTCGTTTATCATTTTTATTTGAGGATGTCTCCATTCCTCTCTGACACACCCTGTAACTGGGTGTCCCTCGTCGGAGTGAGTACTGAGAACCTGAGGAGTGGCACGCCCAGGGCTTTGCACGGAGGAATGTCAGTGGAAGACATTTGCACTGCTGCATCTTGGTCTTCCCCCTGTTCATTTATTCCCTCGTATGAAGGGATGTTTCCTTTTTTTCCTCTGACACATTTTTGGTACGGAGTGTCTTGTCAGAGTGAGTGACGTCAGGGATCCAGCTGGGCGCTTTCCTGTCTGACACGCAGAGTGCTGCTGTTCCCCTTCTATGATCGCTGCGGCAAGGTGGGACCTTCGTCTCCACTTTCTCACAGCGGCTGGTATGTATTGTTCCCAGCCTTCATCCCGTCGGGAAGATAGGCATGTTTTGCTATGTTCCAGGGACGGTGATGCGCCATTACGGATGGCACAACAGGCATGGGGTGTTATTGAGCAGGTGTGTCTGTGCTTCTAGTGCCGGGCGGACCCAGTGGGGCGCAGACTACATCATGCTTCGCCCTTAACCCAATAGTGATAGCCTTAGAGGGCGAAGCCATATACGAAATAGAACTGAGGTTACCTACTGTAACTCCAGCTTCTATGAGTAAATGGCGCAGCCCTCTAAGCGCTGGGCCCCACTGGCTCTACGAATAGCTGAAGAAAAGTTATTTTGTATGGGAGCAGATTGCCGGGCCTCCTTCCTATTTATACCGGAAGGAGGCCCGAGGGCGGGGTCCACCTTGCGGGTGGGCGTGGACTACAAGTGTTTCAGTGCTGCGCAGGGGGATTACCCAATAGCGATAGCCTTAGAGGTCGCGCCATTTACTCATAGAAGCTGGGCTTCCAGTAGGTAACCTCAGTTATCAAGCCAGTGGATTAGGTCTCCTTTTTATCTGAAAAAAGTATGTCATTTCATATGATGAACAGCACCATGAAAAAATCGAATGCTCTTTACTGTTCACTGTGAGCTTTACTGTGAGTGGGGAATTGGAAATATGACAGTGATAACAAAAAGACATTCACGTGAGTACAGTCAGGTTTTACTACTTTTACCCAACCATGACGGGTTTCATTACAATTACTTTTTTTGCAATTAAAGGATCCACAAAAGCAACACAGTGTGTCTTTGAAAAAAAGCTGTAAAGTCACTAAATGCAATGCTAAGCTGCAGTTTTCTCTGCTAGCATCACTAAATTAATTTGAAAGGAAGTCCTTAAGCCTTGATTGTTCACTGCAAGTTCATTCATTCTTTTAAGAGGACGTGACATATCGCTGCATAGGTTTGTTACATATTCTAGTCAGAAGTGTAACTGAAGCAGTGATTTGGGGCACACTGAGAAATGGGTTTGTCCATTTTAAAGCTTGTGCTCATTAAAGAGTTGAATGTATTATTCATGCAGGCAGTGTTTATGTCAAGGGGTGATACTAATGAAATGACTTATTAATATTATCCTCAGATTAATTGGAATTCAAAACTTTGAAAATGTGCTAAAATTGTGCTATTTTAATCCTGTCACAGACAAAAGAAAAAACTGGTGGTGGAGCAATCAATCACCGGATCCAAGTTCGAAAACCCAAAAGTGAATTGTTGTTTTTTTTATACACATTTTTTTTAATGTCTTGTAATTGCACTGTTGAGGAACCTGCGATCTAAGTATGTCTTACATTACATAGATACACAGTAGTTGAGCCACCCCATCTCCTTTGTTGTGGAGATCAACTCCTGGTGCGTGGCTCTCCACACCTGCTCCCAATACTGCCAATTTGCTGCTGACTACCCTGCCTCTCAGACCCTCACACCTATTTAAAAAACAAGGATTGGCAATTTTCTCTGACTGGTACGATCTTTCATGATGCATGACACTTATTATTTGAGCTTACGATGCATAGCTTGCTTTTAAGCCTCTCCTATTGTGACAGCATCTAAAGATAAATTGAGAATATAAAGAAGGATTGATCTGTTTACTTCAGGGTATCAAAAAAGGACAGGCGCGAGTGCAGCTCTACAGTAAGTAAGACAAGTGCTTTGTCTCTTTTGTTCTGCAGGGGCATCCAGAGGTCTGGCATCCTGCCTCTCATTGAACTAATCATGAAATAAGTGAGACTTGATTGACATTGTTTTACAATTAATATCGCGCAATTCCAATGTGAGAGTGGAAAGAAATTAGAAGGGACCCTGCAGCTCGTATCCTGAGACCGATGACTACATTAATGGAGAAAGGCAGATGTAGTTCATTATGCAGACCCATTATGAATTGTTAAATAATGAAAGTCATATTGTTAAGTGTGTGGAGTCATCTTTAAAGATTGTCTTGTCTTTGTACTGACTTCTATAAGACCTGGTTTTGTGTGTGCATAGATATATTGTTATACTACTACTACTACTACGTACAGCGTACTGTATTTCCTTTAATTTTTGGTGTTCATATCATTTTAAATTCACATCAGACTTGCTCGAGGACTGAGGGGGTGTTATAAACTTTTGCCTGACTCGGTTAGTAGTATAGTACAAATTAAATGTCTCACTGCTGAAATGTCTCAAAGCCCTCAGCTATTCTACTGACTGTCTGCAGTGATGTTAAAGCACAGCCAGGCTTTGTGGAAAGCGTTCTTCTAGAGCCAGAAATAGAATTTCTTCTGCCAACTTTAATGAAATTGGATGTAGACTAATTAGCCACAGAAGGTCTAACAAACAGAACACTTACCACACTTCCCAGGACTTTCTTTCAGAGCTTTATTGTGAGGCACCAGAGTGAGATCGTTGTAGCCACAAAACATTTACAGTCTTTCTTGCAAAATTGCTTTCTGTTGCCTACCAGGCAAGTGTGGAAGACTGCATAATGTGCACACTGATATTACAAAAAGATAAATACAATTCTCACAGCATAAATAAACTGGAGGCCATATTGCAATGGGATCACACCAGACGCAACGACCCTTCATTTTGATCTCAACTACACTGCGTCAACTCACAAAGTTCAGTGATGCAATCAAACGCAACATGCTCCATGCAAGTTGACATGGTTTTCCACACACGTTAACGCATGTAAGCAATAAAGGGAATAAAGCTTAAAAAAGTTAAAAAAAATATCCAATCTTAGGCTGGTATAAGGGAACAGGGGAAAAGTCCAGTTTGAAAAGATAAAGTAAACCAAGTACAATTGCTAAACACACAGTTATGAAATAAAATAAGCACACAGAAGATGATTCATTTTTATATAAGTGTAAAAAAACCTTTCAACATATTTACCTCCTGAAGAAAGTAGCAATACTTTTAGGAAACATGACATCCCCAGTAGTGTCAACCTGCAGACTAGAGTCCCAGTCTTGTAGCTTTTTACCATGACTTGTATAAGGCAACAACATACACACTACTTTGCTATGTTGCAGTTGATTTATATCGACATTTTGAATTAAATGCTGCCTGATGAGCTAATGAACTATCTGTGTCTCTTCTCTGTTAGGATTTGGGAACATCTCTCCTCACACAGAAGGTGGGCGGATCTTCTGTATTATTTACGCTCTGCTTGGGATTCCCCTGTTTGGATTCTTATTGGCTGGTGTCGGGGACCAGTTGGGGACCATTTTTGGGAAGGGCATCGCCAAAGTAGAGAAGATGATTGTGGTGAGCTCCTTCGTATATATACGAGCTTGTGTTTGTCTCTGAATCACCTCGCTGTGTGTTTTTCTGGGTACAGTTAGCCATTTAAATACAGACAACACCATCACATGTAATTATCCAGGTGATGCCAATGCAGCTGTAAAGTCATATTGCCTGCGCTGCTATAAACAGCAGCTAAATAATACAGCTGAAGATTCACATTCAATATTGTACACTTTGCTACAGCAGTCAGTGATTAAAGTTGGATGCAGGTTCTGGGTTGCCATGTCAACGAACCTGGAAACCACTCATAAGTGCAGACGGTTTGTTGCAGTACTGAAAGCCTAGAGCAGTAAATAAACGGTTGTTTTCAAGCAATATAAGATCGGTAAAGATAAGTGTTGCTTTGCTTGCACTTTGTGCTGAACTCACTGCCCTTTTCTTACCTTATTTCTTTTTTGTGGCTGTGGAATAAACTAGCTGCACAAAGATGTATCACTTCTGTCCCTATACAACCAAAAACAGTATACATTCACATGATTTTTTTTCAGCCATAGAAGTTAGAAGGGACCATTTGTCATGGTAGACAGAATGGAAATAGACTCTGCCTGACAGTTGGGTTGATGCTTAGTCATTAAGGTTTTCATGGAAAATGTTCCTAGTGAAAAATGAAAGAGGTGGAACAGCTGCCCCATGTGCAAGCCAATTAGGATTGCATCTGGCAACAGTGAGTGTATTTCATCTTCACAAATTAAATACTTTCCTATTTTGCTTGTTCTTGTACCAGAATTACTGTAGAGGTGCTTTTTATACTGTTTTTTTTAAATTGAATGTTCAGTCAACAAAAAGACTGGAAGGGTAATAATAAATCGTAATTACAAAAATCTATATTACATTTAATCCCACAGATGCAATAAAAAGCAGTTAAGATAATAAGAAACACTTTATGCCACATGGGACATTTTGATTTGCCAATAGTGGTACACAAAGTTGCAATGATCTTCAAACAATATGTAGAAAAACAAGGCACTCAAGTGATAAAATGAAGACAAACAGATTTGAAAAAAGTATATGTGTAATACAATGCAGATGCCTTGTGAAGTTAAATAAATAATAACATTCGCAGTATAAAAAGGAGACAATAAAAGCAGGCAAAGAATCATAGATTTTAAACCAATTATAGTAAAATGGCTTGGTTACTATGATAAAATATAAGACCCTAAGTAGAAGTAAGTAAAGGATGCAGTGAAGCTGATTAGTATATTCATGTGAATCGTTAAAATGAAGGCGAGAATGTTGCCGTGTGTGGTGGCGTATGATACATTGGATCATAAAGTGAGGCTTTTGTCCTGAAGTGAGCGACGGTTACATTAATGTAGAAGTCGTCAGAACGCAGAGGAGTGAAAACAATTCCACATGCGTGTGTCATGAAGAAAAAACAGCACAGATGTTTGCAGTTACACATCAATTTGTTTAGAGCGAAGAATATATTAGAGGATGAGATAACATCAGTGCGTCTGGGTGTCACAGCACTGTGAATGGAGACATGTGCAGTGTGTTGGCTGAAGAGTCAAAACCGGCTAATATCAGGGATCAATTGGATCAATTCAGATGGAAATAGTTTTTCCGTTTTTTACCCTGAGGGATTGAACCAGTTCAGACTGCCTTCGGGTGGTGTTATTAACCCAATCAGCCGTCTTTACGTCCGGGATGACGGAGTTCCCCAATGACTGCAATCAGAGCCAGGGATACAGAGAGTTCGATTTATGTAACAGAGCCACTTTGGTTTTGGTAAGGAAAAGATTGAGGTTTTGTATTAATGTTAATAAAGTGCACACACCCTTTCTTGTGCCTCAAGGCAATGCTAGTTTATTTATTTATTTAGCGCCATTTAGACATAAGGGAATTTAAAGTGGTTTATAGGGGCATATAAATACATTGCACATAAGACATTTAAGAAAACATTCAAATGATATCAAACAAGCAATTAAAAAGTTAGTCAGTGTTGATATTTTCAATATTTATCCAAAAACAATCCGTCCCTATCCTTAACCAAGTGCTGTGAGTGCCTAAACAAAACCATAAAAGATTTGAGTAAGGCATTTATTGCTATTAAAGGACAATGTATCTGGAAAAAAAAATCTAAAATGGAAATGCTGTCATGTAACATTTAACTAGTGTAAACACTGTGACTTCCCCGATACTTTAATAAACATTGCCTCATAATTATGTTTAGAAATACATAACCTGAGTGGCATTTTTTATTTACTCTTGCAAATACATCATTACATAATTCAAAGGAAACACTATTTTGCAAATAACCTATGCAGTAGCAGTAGTAGAGAGTCCTTTATAATATCGTTTTTCTACCAGAGCTCATCTAAATAGGATGTCACTTTGTACCTGCGTGCAGTCATCAAACACCTGTAATGCTGTGATAAAAGACAGACCAAAACAGTCTCTAATTTCAAGGTAAGAGCCTCGTTTGTCGATATAAAATCCCTTACACTAGCAATATAAATTCAAGTATCAGGTTAATTAAGATCCTTTTGATTTATCCCTGGCTATGTGGCTTCCCTCCCTGAAGAGGAGGAGGGATGAAGGCAGCTGGCTGGAAACAATGGGAATATATGGACTGTAGCAGCTGCTTTGCAACTGAAGATACTGGCTGGAAAACCAACTCGGCTTCTCCCTTTGGAATACATTAATGCGTGGTCTTCAGCTAATTGGGTTTTATAGGACTCACTGTTGGTCTTCAAACTGTATACTACTGTACTTTTCTGTGTGCAGCGGGTACATTAGACATCACAGACTCAGTGAAGTGAGGCCTGTCTGCTCTGTATGCTTCCCCTCAGAGACTCTGTGCTTTGGTCTTACATAACGGGAAGGGAAAAGGGCACGATGCATGGGGAACCAGCTAAAAGCAGTCACCTCAAGTGAAAAAGAAGCACAGAGAAAGACTGGATTTAGAAACCACTCCTATGTTGAGTACCAAAGAGGGTTTTCATGGACCCTGTCTTTCAAAGAATCTCTGCTGACAGCACAGGCTGTAACTGCAATGCATCCATTTATGATCGCTCGGGTGGGCGTGCCATCTGACCGAGAAAATGATGTCACATGAACTTGGCAGACTGAGGTTTGAGATGTTACAAAATAGCAACTGTATTCCTGGAAAGATGGTGAAGGAAGTGATTCCCAATGTGAGAGGGAGAAAAAAGAAATCACTGTGAAATGATGTAGTGTTAAATATGCCACATGTTGATTTCCTTTAATGTCTTATGCTACAAATCTGCCTTAAACTATATAGTGTTAAATGTTTTTGTATCATCTATTCTTTGTATCAGCTATTCCTCTCTTTCCAACCAGAAGTGGAAGGTCAGCCAGACGAAGATCCGTGTTATCTCCACTCTGATCTTCATCCTGTTCGGGTGCCTCATCTTCGTGGCGCTGCCAGTCATCATCTTCAAGCACATTGAGGGCTGGAGCACTCTGGAGTCCATCTACTTTGTTGTCATCACCCTCACCACGATCGGCTTCGGGGACTTTGTCGCTGGGGAAAAAGGTTTTTAGATTTTCCTTTTGATTTATTGAGTTATTCCCTCAGATAGTGTGACTCGACAGATTTGCGCCACATGTGTTCTGACATTTTTGTAATGCATCTAAATCCCTGCAATATGTTTAACTATCCCATCTGTCAAACAAGGAGTCTACTCTCATTACTACATCAATACAAAATAAAACAGTTTTCACATAACATGACGTAACTTCAAGTAATAGGAATCTCAGGCTATGAAATACGTGATATACAAAAGATTAAACACAATATTTCTCTTTTGGAGCATTTATCAAAGCCATCCCAATACCTGTAACATCTAAAAGAATAGTTTGACAGGCGGTATCAGCTTGATTCCTCCTGCTTGACTACCAAACCGGTACAGGCAGAGGGGAAAAATCCCAACCACTTAGCTGCTAGATTAAATCTCCCTCAATGGGCCTAATGATTATAGATTAGACCAGTGTTACTGGAGCTGGCCCAGGTGGTGTAAAGTGAGCCTGGACCAATGTCACTGAAGCTGGAGCTGTAATGGCTGTTTATTTAACTGCACAGCGAGCGGGCTGTCTGTGCAGCATCATACCAGTTGATTTATGGAAGGCTCTTCCATAAATACAGAAGAGTGACTGATGACTGATTTTATTTTTATTATTGGAGGACAGCGTCAGTTTATGCAACTGGCAAGATGCATCCAGTACTACATAAAGTGTCGTATCAGACATGTTTCATATATAGTATTCCTTTAATACCCAATTTACTCTTTTATTTATTTTTTACAAGTCTTTTTATTTCATCATAGAGTACAGTAATCCATGCCATTTCATTTATATTGTAATATCACAGTACACTCACTACACTCCCCCCTCCCTCCACACGGGCGAAACCAAAAAAAAAATTACTCTTTTTAAAGACCTTTTCTTATGTCACTGAACAAAATATCCCCACTTAAGAAGAAAAGAAAATACTCATATACTTTGACTTGGATTTGAATGAAGTGGCACATGGAGCAAATCCACCATATTGTATTTTTAACAATGCACTTTAACCTATTTTATAAATAACAATGTTAAACATGTGATTGTCAGATTAAATATTTACAATATTGATCTAGGAATAATAGTGGTGGTCATTTTAATTCTAGATCATCTCAATTTGACCCCCCTCTTTATATTATATATTCCTACACAGTGGACTTGCTCAGGACTCAAGCCTGCTTGGTTTTTGTTTTTAATTGGTAAGTAACACATGTAACCCAGGAAAATCTAACTTCTATAACCCACTTGTCGTGTCACAGCAGGTGGGTCAGATAATCCAGAGTTTCTGAACTACTACAAGCCCGTGGTGTGGTTCTGGATCCTGGTGGGCCTGGCCTACTTTGCTGCTGTGCTTAGTATGATTGGAGATTGGTTCCGGGTCATATCCAAGAAAACTAAAGAGGAGGTACGTACCGATGTGCTACACGTTATGTCACACCAGAGGTTAAGCAGTTAATGAATTGCTTAATAAATCAAGATGCAGCTGTCCACACTAAAACAACTCAAAGTCTTGCCCAGTATATTGATCTAATATCTAGTCAGAATATGTCTTTACACTTGAAATTATAACTTCAGAAGTAACAATGCAGTGAGATATCAGGTCTTATTATTAGACAATGCTTCATCTTGTTAAATCAAATAATCTTATTTTGAGTTGTATCTCAGATGAAGCACTGGAAAATCTGAAAACAGAAGACTTTTGAGCATTTGCGGTTTATTTTGTAATTTCTCTGATTCTGGTGAAATATAGTTCAAAATAAGTTCTGCCAGCTAATTACAAGATCTGATTTATCTAAATATCCCTTCTTATTTCAAGGAATCTTTCCAAGCAAATGTTCACTTGTTCTATTGGCAGATGTTTTTACTTATTTCAAGTGAAAACACCTTGTTTTCATTATTGTTTAACTTGTTTTTGGAGCAGCATTTTTGTCCAGTTCAGATAAAGCTTCATTACTGAAGATATTACCTAGATGTGTTTCCTGAGTTCTAAAAATGTACTTGATGTAAAAAAAAATGTAAAAATGTACTTATTAGGGACTCATAACACAATTAAAATACATGTCATGTAAGTTGGCTATTAACCTGCATTACACCACTTTATGTTGCTGCTGTTTTATGTTAAACCCTAACTAACTGGATAAATGATCAATTGTTGGTAGAGAGACATTTGCAGTAAGTTCAGGTGTGATTACATCCATCTTCCCTTACAATGCAGAGTCACACTGTTGTACAGATCACTCTTTCATCTGAAGTGATTCATCTCTTTGGCTGCGCCTTGTGAAGTAAATGCCATCTCGTGCATGTGGAGGATTAAATATCTGATGTGTTTCCAGTTGCTGCTGAGTAATAACAAAACCCCCCCGTTCTGACAGATTAATTATTTACATGAGAAACGGATGGAGAGACACTCACTTCAAGATACTCACCCAATCTCCTGGATAAACAAGACACATTCAAATGCTATTTCTTTAATCTTTAGAACATAAGATCATACTGCGATCTGGAGTGTAAATCCTGCCCAGGCATTATTAGGAGTGTGATTTGTTAGGCTGTGAGCTGAGGATGAGGTTTCAGTGGGAGATTATTAGGGAAGTAGGAGGGGGGAGAAGGATTTGGCAGAGTAAGTGATAACAAGGAGGAGAAAGCACTTACTCAAGTTTTTGTGCTGTAGTGTTATTGTGTGTCTTGTGTGCGCACACGGACAAAACCCATACCTCATAAATGTTAATATTAGTACTCAAAAGTGGCTTTACAAGCAGCACACCTCAGAGCCTCATAGATAATTAAACAGCCTAAAGAAAGAGGCCTAATGCAATATGAAGGCAAGATCAATTATGTGGTTGTTGCTCTCTCCTGCATTGCTACTTCAGGACTAGAAATAAATCAACTCACAGCCTCCACAAACCTGGGCCATTAGATCGTACACACAGGGCGTTCCGTTTATTTATTGATGTCCTGCAGTTCAGAAATAACTAACTGTGGAGAGGTGGGTGGGTAATGTGCGAACATATCTACACTTCTCACCAACTGCCTACAAATGTGTAGAAAAAGAGGAAATTACATCTTGACCACCCTACTTCGTAGACTTATTCACAAAGAAAATAAATCCTCTTCGTCTATATGATTACAATTCTAACTTCTTATGCCAATACCAGACATGTTGCGAAATTTGCCAAGGTGTCAGGGGTTCGATTCCCAGCCCCAGCAGTCAACATGTCAACGTGTTGTTGGGCAAGATAGCTCGCAAACTGCTCCCGTATGTCTATGGTGATTGAGCTGTACTGTATGCAAGTAGCTCTGGATTAAAGCGTCAGATAACTGACATTTAATATAATGCCTAATTGGTTTCCTGCCTAGAGTTAGATTAGAAGATTGATACCACTTCAGTATCTGTTCGGTAAATTCATGGCTACAGCCAGCAGCCATTTAGCTAAGAGGATAATGTGTTTGTAAGCTTCACAGGTGATTATTGGTGGATCTTATATGATCACCATAATAATGTGTTGACAATCTACTTACCTTGCTGTTAGGAAAATACTGAATGTACTCTTCCAATATCAGAGTAGCACATGATAACAAAGGCCCAACTGTAACTGTGTACATGACAGGGTGTATGATTATAGAAGAGCGTCAGGACACACAGTTTGAGGCATAATAGCTATGTGACAACGATTAACATGATGATTCAGCCTCTATGGAGATAAACATATGACAAGCATGATCATTTCTGACGTGGGTCTGATGACTACTTCCATTCTTGCAAGGATTAATAAATACATGTATCCTGTTATTGAAGCTCAAGCCGGCGATGAGTGATATTTTTCTAACACTTGCACTAACCTTGAGGTATATTTATCTACAGACAATAATCCTAAATCTCTTTCTGCAGGTTGGGGAGTTTCGGGCTCATGCAGCCGAGTGGACAGCAAACGTGTCGGCTGAGTTTAAAGAGACACGGCGGCGACTCAGCGTTGACATCCACGACAAGTTCCAACGCGCTGCTTCCATCAAGCGCAGGCTGTCCTCCGAGCTAGGGATCAACCAGGAGATGACCCCTGGCAAGAGGTCGCTGTCCACCACGCTGTGTGAGGACAGGGAGGCCTACCCCAACTTGACTCTCTCCCTCAGTCCCGCCACAGGGTCCTTGGCCAGGAACGGCAGCCTGTACCTGAACGGCCTCAGCCCGGACTACGCTGACAGGCGGGAGTGCACCTTCATCGAAAGTCTCAATTAAGGAGCGGCGTGAATATGAGATTTAGGGACAGCGGACAGGAGTTACAAACACAAAGGCCCTCTTGTGCTAATTGAATGAGCATCTGTGATACGGTAAGAGTGCGCATTCATTGATTGGATCGTGCTCCGATCATTGCTTGAGAACCTTGAAAGTGACTTCAACGCAGATTAATCGCCCGGCTGCGCACTCTTATGTGCGTGTTTTGAAAAATCAAACTAAACCTCATGATGTGCCAGCTACAGCCTCCATTGTTTCAATGCAGGACGCCGACTTGCTTTCATTGTGTCTGTACCAACATGATCGACAGCTGTGCTAGCGATCGAGCCAAATTAGAAGCGAGGTCCAGACTGGAACTAATGATTGTATCAGCGGCTTGAGTTTGCAAACTTATCTCACGAGCAGGAAGGAAATGAAAGCCCATATTGAAGTAGCAACATACTGGACATCTTTTTCTCATATACTCAGAAACAAGCCTGTGAAAATACAGTAATAAATACATCCAACAAACTTAGAAAGCAAGCATGTATCTGTGCTCGTCTCTTGTTACATTTCCTGAGGCCCTGAAATCTGCATCAGATAAAGAGGATCCTCACTGCTAAAAAACACTCCGTAATTAACAATGAACTATGTTCTCCACCAGGCAGCAGTCCTGTGCTTACACTAAGGGCCCCTACACATGGCGGCGTGCGTTGACACTTCAACGCTTCTGCCCATTCACTTTGAATGGGGTGACGTCACGCTTCGCCAAACTGCATTGTGGGAGCAAAGCATAGATTTGGTCGCTTCAAAAGTAGAGCAATGTTCAACTTTTGAAGCTTCGACGGAAGCGTCAGCCAATCAAATCATAGCCAGTACAAGCTCTAGCCAATCCAAGAAGGGCCAGACATGTGTTGTTCATTACATAGGTATGCTGCAGAATGGGAAGAAGTTTGACACGCTGCTTGTGTGTCCGGGGCGGGAGATTCAGGTGATTGGTTGTTGGTCTAGTTTCAGACATGCCCGCCGGCAAGCGTCAACGCACGCCGCCGTGGGTAGGGGCCGTAAGGAACTTGGCTTTTTTTCTTTATAGTTTACACTTCTTCCAGTATGACTTTGTATGCCTTGCATCTGATCAATCTGTCCTCGCTTAAGATATGAATGTTGACATTTGTGTCGCTCCATTACTAACATTCAGCTTCTCACCCTAAGGAATAATCCACTTGTGCCTTACGAAGAACGAAGCTGAACATGTGAAGATGATGCATGACGGACTGAGCTACACTTGTTTGTCCACTCACACTTGTTATTTATGAGCACAGTAGTAAAAAAGGCATATTCATGAGGCTTCTTTGAATAAAGACAAACGCAACATTTTCATTTAGGAATTTAAAGTATGCAGTAAAGGAACTGTTTCTTAACAACTGGGGAAATGTCACCTCACTGTCTGCCAGTGCCATTAGCCATTTCACAGCAGTCCTAATGTGTTAAAGGAGTTACATTTACCACACAGAGCCCGGCTCACTGATCACAACCCATCTCCCTTATACCAAAGTAATGATCCTATTTCTCTGAAAGAGAATCAGAGATGCTGCGTTCAAAGGGTCGGGAGTGCTTCCAGTTATTTCTTGAAATTGAATCCTATGTTATGTTTTTTTTTTCATGAAACTGATACAGAGAGCTTGGTGCATCATCACTGTCTGATTTTTCCCCAGGAGGAAACAAACCATAGCATGTATGTAACTGTGGCTTATTCACGCTTTTCACATATTCTTTATGCTTTGCCAAAACTGAATGTACATCATCAGTGAGCTGTTTGCTGTCTCACTGCGGTCACTAAATATCCAGGCTCTGTTAGGTCTATCAGTCGCATCACGTTTAATTAGAAGTGTTGATTTAAATAAACTCCTCTCTGCGGCTGATTTATAGTGCGTTGATTAGAGATGATGTAAATGGTAGGAATGTCATGGTGCAGTTCATTTAAATTACTTTTGTTGCCCGACATACCACTGTTCGTGTTGCCAAAGCTTATTTACATTTAGAAAATTAATTATAATGCATTACAATTAATAAAATAAAATACAATTAAATTGACAAAGTCATTCAAGGTAAAGTTGGTGGAACACATCTTATTTTTATATTTAATACTGAAAATCAGGCAGAACATCTTATTTTAATATTTTATACAGGCTTTTTTTTTCAATTAGGATGGGAATTAACAGATTTGTATGACATTTAAGGCTCTGGTTTCTCCAAGTTGAAGGGTTTGAATTGTATCTTATGGAATGTTTTTCTTTTTTTAATCCAGTATAATATGTCATATTCTCAATATGTTTGCTAGTGCTATAGACATTTTGTAGCATTACAGTAAACAGTAAATACAATATAGCGTGACTTACAAGACAGTATGCTGTATGTGGCCTATCTGCTATACCAAATGTCTATAATGTATGGGTTATCAGGTGAAAAAGAGAATATGTTTTGCATAAAAGTGTGGCAGGACAGAGGACCAGTTGCACCAGCTCTTCATAGGTTAAAAAATGTAACCTAATTGTAACTTTAAATGGAGATTTATTTTGTTGTAGTCTGTGACCAATTGCCCAAAAGAGACCAAGTCTTACATGGAGATATATGTGTTGGTCAAATCACACAAACGTAGCAATGGATTTAAGAATGGCTGGTGGAACCCAGGTCACAAGTTTGCTCTCTTTCTCTGTTCTAATTGTCCTGGTTTTCTTGAAAAGGTTGTCCTAAGGCTGAGTATTGACTGTAAGATCATGAGCTGTCATATGTAATCAAGTCAAAGAGGATCCACAAATTGTGAACAAAATAAGGAAGATATACTCTATCCAACATGGTTGGCTTTCTAAAAATACCATTATGCTATTTCCTTGTGTTTCTCAGACGCAATCAATAGTATCAAAACACACACAATATGTTACAGTGAGTTGCAACAGACTACTAGTACATTTATGCCTGGGGGAAAGCACTCCCAGCCTTAGTGCAGCTTCAAAGCGGAGCCCTCAGAAGTCGTCCCGTTGCTTTCTCCCAGCCGGCCGTGTGATTGACAGCCACTGAAAGGCGAGCTGTCAGTGCTGCAGAGAGTCAAAGAGTGCTGTCGATGGAGCGTTATGTAATATGTCAGGCTATTCTAGGCCATATATAAGGATACCCATGCATGATAGGGTTTATAGTAGAGTGTGTGTGCAAAAATGAACGTGTGAGTGCGCAAGCCCATGGGGTTTATCAAAACTCATTTAATTTCCTCCCACAGTATTTTCACGGGCATCGTCTCCTTCTCCCAGGGTGACAGTTTTTAATCAAGTCTTTGGCTGCATCAAAATCCCAGTTCAAGCATGCTGAATGTACCTATCCATTCATGACGGCACAAATGAGCTTTCTTATTAATGTAAACACATTCATGATTTAACGCTGTGATTTATGCTGTGATATCAGCGGAAGGCTTTTTTAAGCCACTGCCCTCATTTTAATAAAAAGACCTGAGGCCATAACAATTATGATAACGGTGTTATTTCAGACAGTTGTAATTAAAATGTGCATCAGTGAGATCCATTAAATCTTTGGTTTGAATTTGGTTAACTTTCTAAAATGTATGCTTAAAAATATTTTCTAAATGTGACGCAATATGTATAGGTAAACAAAATTAACAGTTTACTCAGTTTTTAATTGCCAATAACCCATTTGTAGAAATGCGCAAATATACATGTAATGGGTTATGAACGCACATGCACATTTTATAAATCAACATGATTTCAGTGTTGCATGCCACTCTAAATGTTAGTTCCAGTTATAGCTCAGGTGCGTCAATAATTGCTGGCTTTGCTTTTGGCAACCATATGTTTCAAGTATGTCCATATGTAAATGTCGGTGTGTCGACTCAAATCATGACAAACTTTTCAGAAGGTTTAGAATAAAATATTTTATATGCAAAAAAGCTCTGAAGTCCACTGTTTTATTTAAACTCTTTGACATGTATGGCATCATTTTATATTGTCATTATTGTCAGCAAATGTATGTAGCACATGCTATTCAAACATTTGTTGGGGACTACGGTCAGTGACAGATTAATACACATTTAGTAATAACTACAGTGCTCATGATGATGGTAGTGTTTAGTTTTTGTACTGTCATATTGCATTCCCAGGTTAGACATTTGTCATAGTGAATTTCCACTCTCCATTTTTTCAAAACAATTATACTGCACTTGTCCCAGAACAACCTGCAGCAGGCTGTTCTGTGCCGCTCAATTATACAAAACACAAAGTTGTTGTAATCACATAAACACAACGGCAGGCACTGGCTGATAATGGATCAGGGTGACAAAATGTTCTGAGTCATAAGCTACAAAATGTTCTTCATGGCTCACAAGCGCGGTGTGTGGACTCAGGAAACTGCCACGCAGTACCTCTGCATCGACACCTTCACTTAAATTGTCTTTACTTTATATGCTTTGTTTGAAATGTTGCCTTTGTACTCTCTGTACGGAGGGAAGAATTCACTCAGGCTGTCTTCCACCTTCCTTTACGAAATACATTTATTCTCCCACACAACGACAGAACCCCCTTTGATTATTGTCTTTGACGATTTATCTTCATGCAAACTGACAGGTAGAAGATATGGTGTGACATTGTGCCCCACTTCACAGCATCTGTCTTGTCCACAAATAAGACCCCAAGCACATTCACAGATGCTGCATTTCACCGAGAGGACACGACCCTATACTCTGTGTCCTTCAAGCAGAAGCAGTATGATTCATTGCTTATAGACCTGCTTTATAGAGAACCAAACACAAAACATGCAAGCTCTTTCTTAGCTCAGGAGAGGTCTTTTGTAAGGGTTTAAACATGCAGAATCAATAGATGTATTTCATTTGGTAAATTGGAAATGCACAGAGTATATTTTGAATTTTGAGATACCCTTTAAAAGTTTTGTTGTAAGCAGTTTGAATAGCAGGGAGTAGACTGTGTTTAAGTGTATTAGTGAACCCATGCAGTCCCATTAAAGCACTGAAATGGCTGCTGATAAACCTGAATGCAATGAGGGATTTTGTTTTCATCCTCAGACAGGCAGACAGCCCGGTCGGAGGTGAGTTGGGTCATTAGCCATTCTGTCTGCAGTGACATCAGAGAAAAACGGTGACTCAGCCATCAACGAATACCGACTCTAGCTGAAGAGGAACATGGAGAGAGCAGCAGTTACCTCACAACAAGAGTCAAGAGGTGTGTGTGTGTGTGTGTGTGTGTGTGTGTGTGTGTGTGTGTGTGTGTGTGTGTGTGTGTGTGTACGTGCGTGTGACAGGTCTTTCACAGACTGTCAAATTCAACAGATTTATTCATCTTATAATTGGCCTCATTATGTTTTTTCTCTTCTTTTTTTTTAATGCACCTGTTATGGTGTCCATCTATTAGACTCTAGCTAGCTCATGTGTGACCACAAAACTAACTGTTGAATGAATGAGAGAGATTTTCTTTTTTTTCCGACCCACACATTTACTTTATTAGCATGTGCTCTGATTCTGAACTGAAACACACCTGAATGGGATCATCAGTGCAGGCACATAACAAAGTGTGCCAGGATCTTTGTATCCCATCAAATAGGAAATATCTTTCTTGTGTCGAAAATAAAGCTTTTAGGGAACAGTGCGACATTTTGAAAAATGTTGGACTGAAAGAACTATTTCAGTGATGTCAATTAGCATAGCATAAACATTGGAAAAGGGGGCAACATATTGCATGTCTACTGGTACGGGTCTTATTTGTTACTTTGGACAGTGTCTGGTTAACTGTTTTGCCTTTCTTCCTTAGATATTGCTATGCTAAGACAAGCTAATTGCGTCCAGGCTTCAGCTCCACTCTCAATACATGGACGTTTTTATATGTATTATTGTAAAACAAAATCTACAAACCAAATGTAATCCTAATCAGTTAATGTCACAAATCTGTATTCTTCTTTGATTTCTCTTAAAGATGTAAAACCTGTAAGCCCCTAGTTATGTTGGATCTTAACAATCAAATAATCACAAAAACCAAACAAATCAACCCGACACGAAACACCAACTTTCAGCTCCAGATGGGTAATGATTTAAACTTTGACCTCCCTGAATATAACAGTATTTTCCTGCCGGGTCCAGGGTGTTCAGAGGATATCCTCTCTTGCTGAGAGGATGAATGACATGCTGACCTTTACTGCATCTTTACTCCCTGAGCAGCATATAGTTAGAGAAGTTGTCCATGATAAAGAGAAATAACAGCAACCCCACATAACTTTTGGCATACATTATTATAATTTGTTTTCCATGCAGGTATGCTTTACGAGACAAAAAAGGTCCCAAAATAACTCCTGACATAAAGAACAAGATAAAGTATTGCCACAATCCATCACTACAGACTCATTTCAAGGCTAACTGTGCATTTTCAGTCATAAAGCATGTGTGTATGTTGGATTATCATATCCATTTCACCTCAATATATTCATATTTGATGAGAAGTTGAAGCATTTCTAGGAGGCTGTGCAGAAGGAACAATTTTTTCAAGACATTAAAGTTAACAAGCTCAGGTCTGAACGGATTTTCAATCCATTAGACTCATTTTTGAATTGATAGCACAGATGTCGGTTTCCTCGAAATGGGAATTTGCTAATCTCACTCTCTTTGAAATCAGTTGAAGGAAAAGATTGTCCATCTTTGAACAATTCACAAAAGTGCCCTCGAGGTGGATTTTTCAGATATTAAGACTATTTTTACAAAGATCTTAAATTGATTGCATCTTAAGGTAAGTTTGGGTCCAAATGATAAGTGAAATGAGCTCTAATATTGAAATTGAAAGTGCCCTAAACACCATTATAAAATGTGATAGTGTCAGTGGCCCTAAAGCAACCAAGACAAATCTAAAAATATACTAGGGCAGAGTTAACTAATATAATCTATAAACAGCAATATTCCATGTTGTGTAATGTTTAGTAGGTACATATTGGGTAGTTTAAATTCCCAAATCTGCATTGTTCCCTGAGCAGAGAGATGTCATGGTTGTTCGGTATAGGTCAGTGTGTCACTGGGGTCATGACAGTTTTTTTGTTTTTAATCCATTTTGCACCTGCAAATTCTTTCTGAGAAAATACCTGATTGCTCTCTGTACCTCTTAAGTCGGACACTTCCCTTTAAACGTTGTCTCAAAGCGCACACGACTGCTGTGCCCTCGCTGTTAGCAACTTGTAGCTAACTAGCTATCAATTATCGTGTGCCGTACCAAATGGTTATAGGTTGCTCAATTAACCCAACAAACAGTGGGTTCTTTTTAAAATCAGTATAATGTTACGTTTGTTAGATATAGAAAAAAATGTGTTTAGTGCTGTTTTCAACCCAGCAACCCATGGATGTATAAAAAGAACAACAATGGAGTGGTCCCTCCACTTCCGCTAGCCTAGATGGCTATCGTTGGGTATGGGAAGAGCGCAGTGCTCCAAACTCAACTTTTTCACCGTTAAGAGTGCTCATCATTCAAAGTACATTTTGCCATAGGGCCTACTTCACATTGGATGCACTTATGCACCCACAATAGGACATGTAACTTAGTAGGGGAGAGTGAGGTAAGTTGAGACATTTTTTAGTTATGCTTTCCTCTAAGCAAGGAGAAATGATAGTAAAAATGAAAACACACACCTATAATTCAGGATGTCTCCTATCAAGGGCAATGATAATAATTAATATTCGATCAAGGGCAGTGAAAATATTACTTCTAAAACAAAAAGTCATGTGACTCAACTTGCCCCAGTGTAGGGATAAGTTGATCCAGGTCAGGGGGTAAATTGAACCAGGTCAGGGGGTAAATTGAACCACTGTTCAAACCAGGGCATAACTACAACAAATCTTAAAGGTAACTATAAACAATAAATAACAAACCAAATACAAGCTTAGTTTTTCAAATATTCTTAATATAAATTTCGATTGAATTGATAGATTTTTTTTTAACATGTTAAAAGGGAAAGTAATCATACAAATGGTGATACAATTTCATACATCTTACCAATCAAACACAGGGTAAATTCAACTTTAAATGTAGCCTACAATGAGCTCTTATTATCAACTTGGCCTACTTTCATTAATTTCTCCATTGAAAAACTGGCTCAACTTACCCCAAGGCCCATGGTTCACTTTACCCCATAGCCACCATTTTAGAAAAAATAGCCTTGCATTAAAATTCTGAGTCATCTTTAGCTTAATGATTCACATGGTTTAATACGCTGCCAACACATCAACATATACAATATATGTGTTTAAACCTGGATACTTTTTTTTTACATGACAGCCGATATAGCTGACATCTAGAAAATGTACTTTGACAAGCAAAAAAGGTTTTTTTCTTGCATAATTTCTGGTCACTTGATTACAACTATAAGGCATTGCCTGGTTACAGGGGTTGGTTCAACTTACCCACTGGCTCAACTTACCCCCTTCTCCCCTATAGAAGTACCTTAAACAGCATCCCAAGTTTTTCCTGTTATAGGGATTATAGAGATATCATTCCTCAATGTAGACGATAAGGTGGGGAAAAAAATATGTATTTTAATTTATTAGATATGGAAGTTACCACTACATGATTCAGGAGTAAACTAATTAGAACATCATTGAAATGATTCTGAATGTCATTGTAGCTGCGTATATGTTCAAAGGGACTTCAAAGAGTGAAACGCCTGAAATAAGGTTCCAGTTTTCTCTCAAAAGCCCAAAGAAATAAAAACTCAAAACTGTCTGCAGGTGTTAATATGCTGGTGAAGGCTCCAGATCCCCTCTAGTCTGAAGACTAAGCTAGAAAAAGAAGATAGGAAGAGGAAAAAAGTATATCTCTAGAGGTAGAATATCTTTAAATGATAAATGACTCCTGGGGATCAACGTACCCGTCCACTTTTCAGAAGTATAGCTACAGAACATTTGTATTTTTGAAAAATGGGCAAAGCCAGGATAGCCAGTTCTACCCACTTAAATTTTTCTGAGAAAATTATTTGTTAAAGTCATGTAACTCCTGTGCATTTGCCCTGTATAGAGGATGATTAAAAAAAGCTATTGTATCCTTTCCCCCTTCACAGCACATTTAATTGTAAGCAATTTAGACATAGCAATTAACACCTCGCAAGCCCCCATATGTATAATGATTTTGTTTGTGCTGAAGAATAGAAATACGACATTGAAAGCACCCATAATTCCAGAGGGATTTAAAGGCATTCATGCACACGAGGAACCCAATCACTGAGGCCAAATGAGGAAGCAGCTTTAGATTCATGTTCCTTCACAGAGAATCCAAGCACGAACAAACTCCTGTAACTTCTGGTGTGCAGAAAGGTTTGGCCTGTTGGGAAATGTGATATTTGCCTCTTGGTTAACAGCAGCAAGCAGGACACTATCACACGCACAACAAAATCAATGTTTTAATGTGCATAGATTCAGCAAAGGTGAGAAGTCTTACATTTCATTTTCCATGAAGTTGGAGATTGGAGGTGAATGTGAGGTTAATTTATACAACAATCAAGTAATAGTATTAAGACTGCAATCAAGCGTGAGACTTCCTCAATTAAATGATATTCAACAATGTAGCACATGGCTAATGGCAGGAAAGAAAAGCATGTAGAGGGTTCATGCTCTGCATACAAAAAATTTATGGTGCAGGTACATTATACTGTGCATACACAAACATCTTAAGGCAGGGCTGTAAATTATAAACTGCAACAACCATCCGGTTCCCGCATTGTAACCCCTGATCGTGATTTAACAACGGATATTTGGGAAAAGGCTTTTCTTATGGAGCAAAGAGTTTATAAGGACATAAAATCTCGGGAAATTACACTATTTTAGGGCCATTGAAACAGATGGAGGAAAAAGCTTTTAAATATTATTTGCCAACGATTTGTGCAACATAAGCTCAGGGGAGGGAGACATGTGATAAGTCAGGAAAAACGGAGGGAAGGAAATCTCAAAGGAAATCTCACACATGAATTGACACAAGATGAGAGTCCTAACTGTAAACAGGAACAAGTGTTTGTCACAGTAAAACACAGGAGGGAAGTGAAAGGAGAGAAAGAGCTTCCACAGATGGCAACACATTTTTCCTTTCAAATAATGTTTTTTTTAATGTTTCCCAGAGATAATATGTGCACTTGTAAAGACGAATGGCATTTACCATTAGAGAATTATTACCCAAATGTCTATTTTCTCTCCTCTCTCAAATATGTTAGCTTCTATTAGCTATTTGCTTTGGTTTTACAGCCCATACGCTTAATGTTTGGGTTCTCTCTAATTCATTTGATATAACGATTTGCTGTGACATACTCTTTTTGCAACCTTTGTATTTTAATCTTTTCCTCCTTTATTAGTGAACATTATATTTGCCAAAAAAACACAACTCAATGGGTTTTGGTTTGAAAAAACATGAACAGTGTTCTCCATGGCATTTGTTTTCCCATCCCTCTTCGTGCACTAACTTCAGCAGACTTTGAATGCAAACACATTTGCAATACGTAAAAAAACTAAACTGAATTGCACAAGGAGACACATTTAAGAGGGATGTAAAATGTGCAGAGTATTTGAAGTCTCGCTTCTTGAAAAAGGGTTGTTTCAGAAGTTGTCTAACATGGTACAAACAAAACATATTTAGTCATGCTTGAGTCAGTTTTGGATTGATAAATCCACAAAACAAATGTGCAATCTACCGTGCAGTCTCAGGTTATAAAATGCCAATGCAGAGATTTTAAAGATTGTGAGAAACATGAAGGGAGTTGGTGTGATACTGTGTTGATGCAGAAATGATGTGTGGTATCATGGTATTTCTGAGGGGAACCTGAGCCAAAACATAAGAAATATTTATGCAACATCTTTGCAGATCAGTAGGCAAGCTAATCATTTAAAAGGACTGCGCTGCACCAGACACCCACCTCTCCAACATTGAAGGCAAACAGAGCAGAGCAAACAGCAGAGCCTAAGTAGACTGCACACATCAATACAGGTGTAAACACTGAGTCTAATTACCTGGAGACTGCTCAGCAGAGGGAGCTCAACCAGAAAAGAACACCACTTGTTACAAAACAAATAGGAAAACAACAAAAACGAAGCCCCCCCCCCCCCGGTCACAAGTGATCCAAGACAATATTCTCACACTGAGCTCAGCAGACACCTCCCGCACAGAGAGAGAAAGACCCAAAGATATTGACAGAGGAAGTCAATAGGAGACACCATTTAACTCCTGATGGTACCTTTCTGCAAAAAAAGTGTTATTTTAATCCAGCACCAACCCTAACCCTAACACATTCACTGTTAGGTTTGTTCCATGAGGCTTTTACACGGATTATATACTGTATAACAGTAGATAAAAGCTATTAGTGATAACAGCTTACATGATACATATTGTATACTCTATGATGATGTACATAATGGCATCATAGGGCTATTTTAAATTCAGAAAATAATAATAATATGAGAGGGAGGTGAGGGGGATAACGAAGACAAAACATACTTGTTCAGAGTTTTCTTCCTTTACATTTTAAGTAAGTCAAATCCCTCATTCTTTGTTTGCAACAGCAAGCTACTGCACACGTGGGTCTGACTGTCTACAAATTTAAGATATACAGTATGCTTTACTGTTGCTTAAATGTGATCGCTGACTGTTGATGAAACAATGGAAAAGATAAGTTAACATTTCTTTATCTTTGCCTTCTTTTTCTTTTACTCCAACCACATTTTAAGAAAGCTAAAAATAGGATTGTACACATTTCAAAACATTTTGCGAGTCAATGTAATGCTGATCTGAAAACATTTGCCAGTGGAAACATTCACAAGGAATTTGGCAAGTCTAATTTGGCTATTCATTTTGCACAAGTCTGTATATCCTTTTTTTGGCTTTATTAAAGGGTAAATGCACACAGTTGTGTTAATGTTTAACATTACAACTTTATCAGATATGAATAGCCGTACCACTAGTACCTGTACAAATTAAATACTGTATGGTGAATTTAAAAATGTTGTTGAAGTTTCTGTATTTAAATCATCCAAATAGTTTGTTCTTGCCATTGTTAGACTTTGAAGGATGCCCTTGTGTGTATTGAGAACAACAACCCTCAAATGTAACATTGTTTAACTGGGTTAAATTATCCAAATCATACTGTGACCTGTTGCAATAATTTATATTTTAATTTAGTTAGAAGCTAAAACCCAACTACCATTTGAGGCTGCCTAATGTTATTATGAATATCATTTCAGATATCAAATAGCCAGAGGTGTAGACCGACACAGAAACAAAGAAATGTGGTGGGCATCGCAGTCATTTCTGAGGCAAAGCGAAGCCAAATCTGAGAAGTAGCTTTCTAGTCTCATTCATCCAAATAGTTTGTACTTTGTTGCAATGGTTAGACTGTAAGGATGGCCTTGTTCATATTGAAAAAAGCCAACTAACAATGTAGGCTGCATAACGACAAATAAATATAATTTCAGATATAAAACAGCATTTATTTTAATAATATTTTCCTTTGATGATCACTATTATATACCGTTCTGGATACATTTTTGTTTCTCATAGCTTGGCTTAACAGTAAATAAGTGTTTTTTCTTTCAATTCCAAGGTTTCTTCCCAATTTCAAAACAAAACCTGGCCCCCATACTTGCAGGTTGAAGTATTTGGTAGGTGGGGCTGTCCACTTTGGCTGATTGTGAGCACCTTGGTCCAAGCTACTATAAGTCCTCACAGAAAGACTGGCTCTGTTTTGTTTGACCCTGCTATCATTTCTCCCCGCAACACTTTTCACTTTTCACTTTACTTCCACCACATCCATTGCAACAACCAACTCTGATATTGTCATTGATGGACGGTGTATTTGCAGCTTCACACAAAACACTGTCTTTAATATCTTATCTTAAATTGATGGCCATTTCTACTATCTTTGTGGAGTTTGTTAAATGTAAAACAAAAGAAAGATGTTTGTCCTGCAACATTATTTGTTTTTGTTCAGCCCTGAATTGTACTTTCAGCTTGAACAACTCCCACTAATCAGAAGGGAAGACAGCCAGTACAAAGCCTACAAGCTGCAAAGGCAAACCTTGAGGCATGTCAGTACACAAAGCTCATTTGCTAAAAAACATTTTGCTGTGAGTGCAAAGTAATACTTAACCCTTTAACTGCCGGACCAAGAAAAAAGATATGGAAAAATTATTTGTTCGCATTTTCTTATCAAATGGGCCACAAATAAGCACAAACACATTTTTTTTTTTGACTGACCACACAGTTTTGTTTTTATGAGCCTCTACCAAATGGTCGAGCTGGTAAAAGTAATCATCATATACAGTACATTATTTGTATGCATCAAACTCAAATAAAACACAAACTCAAATACATTTGTTTCTTTTATGGAAAATGAGCAATATATACAACCAGATATATCCATAAAAGATAATAAATTATAATTGTAAAAAAAAAAAATGGAAAAAAGTCATGTAAAGTGTTTTTCATGATAAAAAAAATACTTGCTCATCTTACTGTATATGCTGAATTGGCCTAACAGGAAACCACTGGCCTAACAGCAAATGTCTATATCCTGTGTTGGCCTAACTTGCTCATCTGTGTGCAATTTTGGGCTGAATGCCATGCATGAAAGGTGCTATATAAATTATTATCACTCTTTCACTCTGAGACTCATAAGGCAGTACTAGATTTAGTAATATTACCATGAATCTAGCCATTTATTTACCATATTTTATTGGAAAACATCTCTGAAACTCTGAAAAAGTCATATTGCTAGCTTACCATAAAAGGCCCATTCGACCGATTGGTTGAGCATTTTGTCTCCAAAAAAAATTACACCCCTGTTAAAACTTTTGTGCATCAAGTTATCTAATTATGTTCAGTCAGTGCCCTGACACTAAAATATGTCAAAAAGGATATGTTTACCTTCCAAAAGTTGACCAAAAAGAGTGATTTCTTCAGCAGTGATTTTTAGCATTGCCAACTTTCTCAGTTGAAGCTAGCTGAAGGGCATTCTGTTTGAACCACAGTGACATCTAGAGGTTGTTTTGNGAGTCCTCTCCTGCTGATGTTCAGGTGTATATCAGTATGTAGTGTCTCTACTTTAAAGAGTCCTCTCCTGCTGATGTTCAGGTGTATATCAGTATGTAGTGTCTCTACTTTAAAGAGTCCTCTCCTGCTGATGTTCAGGTGTATATCAGTATGTAGTGTCTCTACTTTAAAGAGTCCTCTCCTGCTGATGTTCAGGTGTATATCAGTATGTAGTGACTCTACTTTAAAGAGTCCTCTCCTGCTGATGTTCAGGTGTATATCAGTATGTAGTGTCTCTACTTTAAAGAGTCCTCTCCTGCTGATGTTCAGGTGTATATCAGTATGTAGTGTCTCTACTTTAAAGAGTCCTCTCCTGCTGATGTTCAGGTGTATATCAGTATGTAGTGTCTCTACTTTAAAGAGTCCTCTCCTGCTGATGTTCAGGTGTATATCAGTATGTAGTGACTCTACTTTAAAGAGTCCTCTCCTGTAACTGTGTCCTCTCAGTATTATAGCTTATATAGCCTACAGCCCAAAAGGAATAATAAAAGATGGAAATAAGGAGAACTGGATGACTTGTTTTTCTCACTAAATGTCTGGAAGGACTCTCACTGTGACGTTAACTGTTCTTTGTAAATGCCACAGTCTCTTCATTCGCTGGCTAATTACAGATAACTATAACCACAAAAAGATCAAATTGCGCTCCGACAGAGCCAGACACGGACAGGTCGTATCGGGTAAGTTAACCCTCTGATCTCTGTAAAGCTGTCTGACAGAAATAACCTGAGTTCAGACATCAGGACTTTAACCAGAACATTAGATCAGATCAGATAATATCGGAGAGGACTTTATTTATCCTGAAGGAAATGGTTGTGCCAGAGTTACAAAAACACAATAAACACAGCAGCATAATAACAACTGTGCACTAACAGGGCCGTAAAAAGAGCAATTAAATATCTACAGGAGACTCAGACGGTCACATCGTTAAGTAAATATTAACAGTATTTAGTAGTGCAAAGAACGTAGTGGCAGATACGTGACTGCACGTTAAAAATACTGCCTTCAAACATCTATCCCTGGAGCGGGTTTCATTACCTGGACAGATCTCACGCTGCATCATCTTGATAATCTCCCTCGACGCGAGACGGATGATATTTCAAGATTTCAAGATTCAAAGGTTTTAATGTCGTGTGTGTGTGTGTGTGTGTGTGTGTGTGTGTGTGTGTGTGTGTGTGTGTGTGTGTGTGTGTGTGTGTGTGTGTGTGTGTGTGTGTGTGTGTGTGTGTGTGTGTGTGTGTGTGTGTGTGTGTGTGTGTGTGTGTGTGTGTGTGTGTGTGTGTGTGTGTGTGTGTGTGTCAGCAGGAAGACAGGTTTGTGCACAAAGAAGGAGGAAGAGAAGAAGAAGCTACGACTGGAAACCAAAACAACTACGACACACTGAGACAACACAGGTAACACGCACACACACACACACACACACACACGCACACACACACACACCAGATATATTCATAAAAGATAATAAATTATAATTGAAAAAAAAAAAAAATGGAAAAAAGTAATGTATTTATGAATATATCTGGTGTGTGTGTGTGTGCGTGTGTGTGTGTGTGTGTNGCCTGGACATGTACTGGCTTAAGCAGGGGGACACGTCTGGCACTGCAGGATTTGAGTCCCTGGCGGCGTAGTGTGTTACTGATGGTAGCCTTTGTTACTTTGGTCCCAGCTCTCTTCAGGTCATTGACTGGGTCCCCCCGTGTGGTTCTGGGATTTTTGCTCACCGTTCTTGTGATCATTTTGACCCCACGGGGTGAGATCTTGCGTGGAGCCCCAGATCGAGGGAGATTATCAGTGGTCTTGTATGTCTTCCATTTTCTAATAATTGCTCCCACAGTTGATTTCTTCACACCAAGCTGCTTACCTATTGCAAATTCAGTCTTCCCAGCCTGGTGCAGGTCTACAATTTTGTTTCTGGTGTCCTTTGACAGCTCTTTGGTCTTGGCCATAGTGGAGTTTGGAGTGTGACTGTTTGAGGTTGTGGACAGGTGTCTTTTATACTGATAATGAGTTCAAACAGGTGCCATTAATACAGTTAACAAGTGGAGGACAGAGGAGGCTCTTAAAGAAGAAGTTACAGGTGTGTGAGAGCCAGAAATCTTGTTTGTTTGTAGGTGACCAAATACTTATTTTCCACCATAATTTGCAAATAAATTCTTTAAAAATCAGATGTGATTTTCTGGATTTTTTTTTCTCATTTTGTCTCTCATAGTTGAGGTTTACCTAGGATGAAAATTACAGGCCTCTCTCATCTTTTTAAGTCGGAGAACTTGCACAATTGGTGGCTGACTAAATACTTTTTTGCCCCGCTGGATGTTATGGTTAATTCCATTCTTAAACTTAAACAATGAACCATAAGGAGCAGGTTGGTAATGTCACCAGTGGTGTAAAGTAACTAAGCACTTTTAATCTAGTTCTATACTTATGTACAATTTTGACATTTCCATGTGATGTTACTTTGTACTTCTGGTCCAATACAATTCAGAGGTAAATCATGTCATTTGACTCCATTACATTTATTTTGTGCCTTTAGTTACTTTGCAATTTTTAATTAATGATGTGAAATATAATCAACACTTGAATAATACTTTAGTTACACCTGCAGTACCTTGCAGTATACAACGTCATTAAAACTAGCTGCTCCTTTACCAGCTTTGATAAACACATTAATGCATTAACAATAATAATAAAACATATAATATATATTATTCTGAAATTGGCTAATCTGCATAATGAGTAATGTTACTTTTGGTCCTGTAATTATATTCTGATTTTTGATATACTTTATTAATCCCTGTGGGGAAATTGTTTCTCTGCATTTGACCCATGGAGCAGTGGGCTGCCATTATGTATGGCGCCCGGGGACTAGTGTAGGGAACGGTGCCTTGCTCAGGGACACATCGGTAGCACTTGGTCTTGCCGGGACTTGAACTGGTGACCTTCCAGTTGCCAAGTCAAGTCCCTATCAACTTCGCCACCACCGCCCCAAATGCTGATGCTTATACTTTAGTACTTTTACTTGAGTTACATTTTGAATGCAGGACTTTTACTTGTAACAGATTATTCCTTCACTCTGGTACTTCTACTTTTACTCAAGTACAAGATCTGAGTACTTCGCCCACCTCGGAATATCACACACTAGCAGAGAGAATACATAAAACCTAAGCATATATAAATTCTAAGCATACAGCGTGTAATAAATGGGCTAATAAGGAGTTTCTTTGCCATATTGTGACTATTCTGTGCTGCCTAACTGGAACAGTCACATACCCGTAGCAGAAGCTGGCAGGGTGTGAAAGCACCCTGTTGACTGTCCATCATTAGCGTGCATTATTCAGCGGGGCTCTTGCTGTGTGCAGGAGGTGGAGAGGAGTTCAGTGCCGTGTGAAAAAAGGCATCAGTATAGTTACATACAGTGGAAATATGATATCTGGAGCTGCGTGTGTGAGTCTCCGCACATACGAGCATGTCTGCTACTGTAGTTTATATCTGTGCTCAGATGCATTATTTAAATGTACCAGCCCACCATTGATTGTGCCGCATTTAATCTTCACTCTATTGAATCCTCTCATATATCTCTATTTCTTTGGGTTTTTCCCCCTGTAGTCATGGAGAAGCAACTAGAGGAGCTGAAACAGCAGCTAGAGAAACAATGTATGATCAACCAGGAGCTGCAGAGGCAAAACAAAGACCTGGGTGAGTAAATCATAAATATATCACATTGAAAAGTAACTTTACATCAGACCACATCAACACTGGCAAATTCAGCTTTGATATAGTAATGTAAACCATAGTGCATCGTAATGAGCATAAAGTCACCACTAGTAAGCAGGATGAAGGTGTGTTTGACAGGGCACAGTTACCCTTTATGCATGTTTTTAAGAAATTGAAACAATACCAACTTTAAAGACACTTTACACGCCATACACATCTCCACTCATATAATGTTCTATATTTCTATTGTTTTGGTATAAATTTGGCACCAGAGAAGACTGTCAAATGTATTTTTCAACGCAAAAATGACCAGTTTATGAAATATCTTGGTCTACGATTTTTTGAAATTGTTACGCTAAAAATGGTATGTTAAGATAATGAACATAAATCCACAATGGCATTCTGTTTCTTGGGATTCTTTGTGCATTCATTGTTTCTGTTTTTTTCATTATAGAGCAACGACTACAGGAAAAAGAAAAACTTTTGCAAGAGCTCGACAGTCAATATCATGATCTGGGTAAGACGCCGACATGGGCACCAAGGACACACACTCAAACACGCACGCACGCACGCACGCACTCACGCACGCACACACACACACAGTTGACCTTTGATTCAACATTCAGCTGCAGTGATTTACAGTATACCCCTCCCTTTACTTTTACTCTGTTTGTCCATATAGACTTTCCCTCTCAGAGCGGTCATGACATCGATCCGGAGGTCAGGAAGAGCCGTGCGGCTGTCATCGCCTCCGAACCAATCCCAGAGACCCTTGAGATCAAACACATGAGGGTCAAGAAAAACGCCAGGTTGGTAATGAGTCTTTTGGAGCGCAGAATATCCTGTTAGATTACACATCTGATTAGCTCTTCTGCACACCTCCAACATCTTAACAATTTCCTTATCTAAAGATTTTCTCTCACTTCCCAATATCAGCGAGACCAATCTCATTGTCAAAGCCATCCAGAAAAATGACTTCCTGAGCCGCCTCGACGATGAGCAAACAGCCATGATGGTGGATCTTTTGGCTGTGTCCAGCTTCAAACCAGGGGAGGATGTCATTAAAGAGGGAACTGAAGGAGACAGCATGTACATAGTCGCAGGTGGGGACTACACAGTGTTTCAAATTGTGTTGCTATGACGTTGGTATTTTGTTTTTGTCTTTGCTTTTGTTTGATTTGTACAGCCCTTTGAGGCATTTCTTGTGATTTGGAGCTATAATACATTTGATTTGATTCAAGGTTTTGGAATGATAACCCTATATTACAAATGAACTAAATGTAATATGAAATGTTATAAATACAATGCAATTCTCTATAATGCCACTATCTTTTCTTTCCGCCTCTAGCTGGTGAGCTTGTTGTCACCCAGGCAGGCCGTAACCTCCGCAGCCTCACCACTGGTGATGTGTTTGGGGAGCTGGCCATCTTGTATAATTGCAAACGAACAGCAACAGTCAAAGGTCAGCCCCTGTAATGATGCCTCTTGAGAGTACATGATAATGGCAATGGGAGTTTTTATATTTATTTGATACCATAATGGCCCCTTCCTCATAGAGTCATCTTTTCATCACTTTCACTTGTTGCAGCAAAGACAGCAGTGCGTCTGTGGAGCATGGAGCGACAAACCTACAGGACGATCATCACCAACAAGTCCAAGAAGAAACGAGAGCAGCTCATGGGCTTCCTGAAGACGTGAGTTTATAAACGCTGGAACAAGTACACCTTTAAAGAACCAGTGTGTACGATTCGGGGGGAACTATATTGGCAGAAATTGAATTTAATATGCATTACATGTTTGCGTTAATGCATTATCACTTCAAACTAAGAATTGTGGTGTTTGTATAAGGTAAGAATGGGCACTTCATACCTACATAGGGAGTAGGTTGTCATCCACAGTCAGCCATGTTGCACTGCCATGTTTCTACAGTAAGAACCAACAAAAGAAACACATTCTAGATAAAGCCATCTTTATCTTAGCTGCCACCCCCAAAGGTTCTCCATACACTTGGAATGGGGTGGGTGTGAGGAGGAGTATTTAGTTGGTTGCAATATGCAGCATCACCACTAGATGCCACTACATCCTGTTCAATTTGGGGATTTCCTGTAATCCCACGCTGCCATAACAGTGCTTTTTCATGGCTTGATTTACCATTTACAACTATTTTTTAACTCTGCTGCTGTTTCCTGTTTTCTGTTACAGGTCTCATACTCTGAAAGACCTGAATGATGTCCAGTTGTCCAAAATCATTGACTCTATGGAGGAGGTGTGTACTAACAAGTCCCATTGGGAACTTTGTTTTCACATAAGTAACCATCACTTGTAATACTCAGAGTAGAAATCGTGCTTTGGTGAGTTAATTAATATATATATTTCTTGAATCATCTGTTTTTACAGATAAAGTCAAAAATGTATGGTGATTTGGAGGATGCTATTTTAAATTCTGAGATGAAGCATTTTCAAGGCACTTTGTGTAATACTTGTGGTTTTGTTGTCCTGTAAATCACATATTTTATTGTTTGTGTGATAAGAAATATGTGTTAGTAAACGGAATTAATCCTTATTGTCTGAATGTGTTTTCTTCTGTTCTTCAGGTGAAGTACCAGGACAAAGATGTTATAGTTCGAGAAGGAGCAGAAGCCAACACCTTCTACATCATCCTCAAAGGAGAGGTATGTGTTGTCATGTTGTGTGCATGTACATTCATATATAAATGTTTCAGCCGGTTTGTATTTGGTAGCCATCCGTCTGATTATCTCCCCCTCCCCCCCTTGTGTGTTTCCCCTTCAGGTCCTGGTGACTAAGAACGTGAACGGGCATCAGAAGCAGATTCGCCGGATGGGAAAAGGGGAGCACTTCGGGGAACAGGCCCTGATACGGTAACCATGGCAACACAACCCATGCCTCAGGGCATTCGTTGAAGCCTTACGCAACACCCACTGCTCGGTGTGTGCTCCTTGTTTTAGCTGCTGGCATTTCTGACAGTGTTGTTGTACAACCTGGCGTCTGTCTTGTGAACGTGAGAATCAGTGAGTAAAATCTCAGCAAAGTTCTCTGCACACACATTATGGGTGTGAGAGCTGCTGTGTTAGTTAATTGGGAGGTTGTTCAGATGCAGATTTGTGCAGCATAAAGAACATTAAAGTGATAAATATGCACCATCTCTTTGATTCTTTTGAAATTGCCATGTGCGTTCCACAGGCAATAAGACTATTAAACACTTGAACTCTTTAAAGAACATCCATAAACATTCATCTGTTTGCATCTTGCAAATTATTTGTCTAACTAATATTCCATTTACTTGTATAAAGACTCTTCTTGCACTATTTCTATTTTATTTGTATTTACTTGCACATCTCAAAACATTCTCTTGCACTATTTTATCTGTTTTATTTGTTCTATGTCCTATATATGTTCATGTTGCACTGTTTCATTGCCATATCTACACTCTAGCTAATGTGCACATGACAATAAAGCCTTGAATCTTGAATAATGAACACATTATCTGCCATAGTCTATTCATTTATGATGACAGTCCTGCAGCACACACATCCTTAAACATATAAGTCATGTCATCAATTTCAGGTGCAAATTCAAAGTTATATCAAAATTCACACTGAGGCATTGACAAACACAGTAATGAAAATGCATTTTTTTCGTACGTTCACATGAGAAATGTTTCTCCTCTTGCAGGGAAGTCTTGAGAACAGCCACCTGCAGTGCGGACGGCCCTGTTACCTGCTTCTCCATCGACAAGGAGTGAGTCTATATTGTGCAGTCATTCTCTCTGAGAGAAAGATGAATGAAAGAGTTCCTTGGAGTGTGTTTGCTTTCTGTAGTTGACTTTTCTGTCTGATGCTGTCTGTCTATGTAACAATGCTGTTTCTTCAGGGTATTTGAAGAGACGATTCCCATCGAACACCTGGAGCTGTTTGACGAGTATGTACAAGATTTTCGTTTGACTCCTTTTCCCATCATCATTCAGAATAATGTGATATGTAAATGGGTAAATACCAACATATTAATTTGTATTGTTTTCTTTTTAATCCAAGCTCCAAAGTCCTGCAGGAGGCACAAGCTCCAGAGAAGACGAGGTGAGTAGAAGTGAAGGATGATGAGATTTGGTGGATGCAGTGGGATGAAGAGATATAACACAATCATTGAAATCAAATAAGTTCTTTGAGTTGAAATCATATTCTTTGTCTATCCTGGTCAGTCCCAGCTCCACGTTGAGGTTTAAGGACTTGGTCCCTGTGCAGTACCAGGAGGGACGCTATCAAGGAGATCCTGTCACGCTTGGAGTCGGAGGGTTCGGCCGTGTTGAGCTGGTTAGTGTATTTTTGTTTGTTTGTCATTATAAAGCACTATTTCAACTTTTTTCTTGAATGTACAATACATTACTCGTCTAATACAAATCCGTGTTGGGATTATTGTCATTTCAGTGAGAAGAAAGTATTTTTATATAGTTCCTTTCTGGGTTAATACACTACAGTAACTAGAACTAGAAAATTAAGAGAAAAGTATCAAGATGGGAAAAGGGCTGAATCACATACTTCTCATGTTATCAGCTTGATTAAATGGCGTTATTAACGATAATCTGCCATAAAGATGTTGGTCAGAAGCAACTTTCAGAAAAACACTTTTTACATAAAAGTTCCATATAAGAAGAATAACATTTGAGAAACAATTAAGGATGAGCAAAACACCCTCTCCTGCTTCAAAAAGATACAATATTCCCTCCCAAAAAGAAGAAAAAACGATATTATTGGCCCTCTCTTCCCTTATCATGTTTAAAGTCAGAGTATGCAGGACATTTAAGGAAGCGATATAATCTATTCCTTCAAACTGCCAACCAAACACCAGTCTATCACACAAACCCATAATTGTGTTACTATTGGAATGTCTATTGTATAAAGATATATACCCTGGAGAGTTAGCATTACATGTTCAGAGGTGATCATTGTTTTGTTGTCATTATTAGGTGACCACATTGAATCATGGGAAATATTATGCCATGAAGCGAGTCAGCAAGAAGCACATTGTGGCCAAGAGACAGGAGGAGCACATGTTGTTTGAGAAGAAGATCCTTAAAGCCACGCAGTGTGACTTCATCGTCGGGTAACGGCAGTCACAGACACACATTTGGTTTGATTTACAGAGAATTTCAACGTGTTCTTTAATCTCGCTTTCCTATTCTCTCTCTGCAGGCTTCATGCATCTTTCAAAGACTCGCGATACATCTACATGGTCATGGAGTTCTGTGTTGGAGGAGAAATCTGGACCAAACTCAAAGAAGTGTGAGAAAACACACAACTAATTTCCTTAGATAGATGTTGAATAATTCCTCAGTGTTATTTGAGCATCTCTGCAACATCTGTGAGGAAATGGCATTCATTGCTATTTTTACATCTTGAGATCAACACTGAAGTTTCTCCAGTAGCTGCCAGTATCTGAATTACAGAAATATAGCTGATGCCGTTTCCCATAGCAACCAATAGTTCCAACAATGAAATGAAACTTCAGTTATTTAGAGCTGTTGATACCCAAATACATACGAATATCAGCGCTAGAAAGTCATGGAATATAATACATTTATTTGAAAGCAAACGAGCAGAGGAGGACGTTTTTGGAGAACTCGTTGAACCTTTTGTGTTTCTGTGATTTTTAGAGGGCGTTTTGATGAACCCATTGCCGTGTTCTGCACCTCCTGTGTGGTGGAGGCCTACGCCTACCTGCATAAGAAGAACATCATGTACAGAGACCTGAAACCTGAGAACCTGATGCTGGACGTTAAGGGCTACGTCAAACTGGTGAGTACTCATCTGTGTATTTGTCCATTTCTGTACCCTTTAAGGCACTGGTTGCTTTAACGCTGTTATTCCTATATTAATGTCTCTCTTGCTTTTCAAATGTATATTTGATCATGGAAAGCATATAAGATGTCATGTGCCATTTCTACAAACATCCCTTTGTTTTCTCGTGTAGGATGACGCACCTAGCCGCTAGTAGGAAAATGATAATGTGTGTGTGTGTGTGTGTCTCTCTTCAGGTTGACTTTGGTTTTGCTAAGGAGTTGGTACGCGGTGAGAAAACCTACTCATTTGTGGGCACTCCTGAGTACATGGCCCCAGAGATCATCAAGAACCAGGGACATGACTTTGCAGTTGACTTTTGGTCCCTTGGCGTCCTGATCTATGAGCTATTGGTGGGAAGGTAATACTAATACACGTGCAATTATTTGAACTGATGAGGATGATGATTCATTTTTAAGCAAAGAAATGTCACCAGAGAGTCACACAGATATTAACCAGTAGATGGCAGCAGGGAAATATGGCATACATTTTCACAATTCAGTGTCTGCAGGTTCTCTTCAGCACTTGTAACAGCAGCTGACTTTCTGGTGGGTTTTTATGACAGATCGTTCAAACATTAAACTCTCTTTTCAACTTTTCAGCCCTCCCTTTTCAAGTTCAGAGCCTCAGAAGATTTACGCTAAGATTTTGGACGGGGTGCCCAAGTATCCACCTTACATGAGTGAGGCAGCCAAGTCCATCATCAGCAAAATGTGCAGGTGAGAATGTTGATTAAATGATTTCACATACTGATGTCGCTCTGGTATTTTGTAGAAAATCAACCAAATGAATAATGTTGATATATGGATTATTTCATATGTTAATGTTGTAATATTAGCATTTATACAATAACACCCAGTGAAGAGCATGAATATTAGATTATACTGTATCTGCAAAATAATATATATTTTGTAGTGGTTATTTATGATTAAAACTAGTTTGTAAAGTGGTCTGTCTGAATGATGTCTCATGTTTTTGTTTGCAGACCTCGGCCGGGTCAGAGGTTAGGAAACACCAAGAATGGAATCAAAGATGTCCGGAATCACAGGTAACCATGGCAACATGCTATTGGGTAAAAAGATACAGGAAATTATTTCATTAAAAGAATAGTTTTTTGTCTTATCTTGTTGTTTTTAAAGTTCCTCAACTGCTGACTAACATTTGCAATTTCAGTTATTTCTCACTCTCCAAGGATTGCCAAACCTGAACAGAAAAATTATAAAAAATTCTCAAACAAACTGCAAACATCTGCAAAACTTGATAGCTGTGTTTTGCCGTATTGTCATTAGAGCCATATTTTTTGATGGTGTGTCCGACCTGTTTATCCCCCTCATCTTTCCCTCAGGTGGTTTGGCAGTATGAACTGGCACAAACTGCGTGTCGGTCAGCTCGACGCCCCCACAGTCCGGCTCATACGCAAGGCAAGACTAACCACTATCTGAGATTTTTTGTTGCTTTTATGTGAACATACTACCTTTGTTTGACTTAAGAAAAAACAGAACCAAAGAACAAAGCAGGTTCAATTCTAAAAATAAGAAGTATTATTAAGACTTTTAAAGCCTTAAAATGTGGTTCAACAAGATTTTGCAAAACCAAGCAAACACATATGGATATTATTTAAAACTTCCAATCCCTGCTAATGCCCTTACCAGAAACAATACTCTTAAAAGAATGATGTCATGTCAAACAATCCAAAATGATCAGACTTTGGCAGAAAAGTGTGTTCCAGTAGGACTAAATTATTCATTGTAAGAAGCCGAACAGGTGTTCAGGGCTTTAGACTTTAACATTCTAGTAAGAAACAGGCTGGGAGCAACAGACTGTTTTAAAATAACGCAAGGTTTGACGGTACTGCATATTAAATAAATCAACTATTCATTGTTCCTCTTTCAGGGACCCTGCTATATCAACTTCGATCGTTTCCCTCTTGATCAGACGAAGGCTGAAGAGGAATTTTCTGGATGGGACCGTGAATTCTGAGTTTCCTCTGTCACCCAAATGTGGAGCCAAATCAGAATAACCTCAGTTTAAGGGGAACCACGTTTGGAATTGAAATACAGACTTCATTTCATAATCATTTGATTTTCAGTTGAAGTGGAACTCCAGAGAATCACCTTTCCCAAAATAGTTGTTTTAAAGCTTCTCTGTTGCCGTAGAGAGACAACCGTCTAGGTGGCAAAGTGCCAAAAATAAGAGGTGTCAGGACAAGATGTTAGGACATTGTGTTTCTACATTCAGTGCAGGGAGATTTGATGCCCTTTGAGGAAGTGTTACCAACATCATCGTATAACACACATCACTGATGAGAATAACACACCCATCCATGTGCTGACTAACTGAGAAAAAAGGCTTGAGTCATATTGTACTGAAGGCCAGCTCTTACCAAGCCTGACAATGAAATCCATACTTTAATATTTTGGATATGTTAGTTTTAGAGATAAAACATGCTTAAATTGCAAAGCTGGTAAATGCTTATATTGTTGTTTTTTAATGTGAACTGTCACTTTCTTAAGGAGCATTTCCTTACTTTTGAATAATCTCTTGCCTTTTTATGTGCAGATTATTTCTCAAGCACCTTGATTGTATTTTAAAAAGATAATTGAACATCCTAATGAAACTTTCTACTTGACTCAAGTTTAGTAAATAAAAGTGCCCTTATCTGCTTGAGCTGCCTTTGTTTTTTCTCTACTTTCCACCATTGTGCTGTAATGAAATCCCAAGTGTAAAACGGTACACATTTGTTTTTGCTGTTGTAGCCGACTCCCACATGGCATACAGTAAGCAATTAAGGAGTGAACATAAGGGAAAACATAATGCTGATAAAGATGTTATCAGAGAGAGTAATTATCTGGGCACACTGCTATGTTTATATTCTCATTTGTTGCAGCTGATTGTTAGGCCCCGGAGAGGTACAGCTGTCTGTCATGGCAGCAGATTTGAAGACAGGAGGAAGAGGTCTACTTTTCCCTTCCTGCCAATGCCTGTGAATTAAACTACTGACACTATTTTCCCACATCAGAAAAAAACCTCACATAGAAACAATAATATTTTCCAAAGGGGAAGAATACACTGAATACACTACCAGATGTTTCCCTCCTGCAGAAAAAAAGAAAGCACCTTGATGTGGCGAATGTTTTGATCCATTGACAGCGATGACAGCAGAGGCTCAGGGGATGAACTGTATAGTACAAAGTGATTTCTGTACAGAAGCAAACCCTGGTTTCCTGCTGTGCTGTATGTAGGATTAAAAATGTGTTAGCAACAGGGGCGGTTCTAGGGGGGGGGGCACAGGGGGGTCCCCGCAACACTGACCTGGGAGCCCCCTGTGGCCCCCCTCCAAAAGAAAAGTGTATAATATTCAGATTTATTGGCTATAGTGCTGGCGCGATAGGCGGAACTAATGTAACTCAGCATTTTAGTCGGACCCCTTACAGCGGTACACCGCCACGGGCTGTCTGAGGCATCCAGGAAAAAAACAACACGTGTCATCTCCCACCAGAGGCTGTTCTCTTTACTTGAGAGACTAAACATCCCAGGAACCGCAGGATATTGTTGCTGTAATGGGACATTCTAGAAGAGAAAACTTCAGCTTGGGATGCAGAGACCCTGATAAAACAATTAAAACAACCCAGCCTGGCCCCCACCAGTAAAATTGGTCTAGAATCGCCACTGGTTAGCAGACAACCTTGTTATACCTGCAATGTGACATGAGGGAAAAAGGAAATAGGATTAAAGGATGAACCCTGTGTCATTCCATAGATTTCCCGCTGTTAACAAATCCCATTAAACACCCATGTGTTATTCCTTCTCTCATATGTCTCCCCTGCACTGTTTATTACATTGTAGGAAAGACTTATTCGGGCTCAAGCAGGTGTGGGTGAAAACAAATTCAGCTAAATATAATGTAGAAACATTTCATTCATATGTGGGCACACAAGTATAAGACATGCTACAGAGACAATGCTAGAGACAATCCATTGTTGTTTTTTGATTGGATTTTGGGCAATAAGAAAAACATTTGTTATCTACCTTGCTGAATACAAACAATACATATGTTTGTATTATGCATTTTTTCAGGTAAACAGATATCACAAATCATCTCTCCATAAATAGGACAACATAAACACAAGTATTTAGGGGTCCCAGAACACATTTTTATGTATTAATCTATAAATCCCATTGGTGTTTAATGTTAATACATCCAGGTAAGTCAACCCTTTAACTGCCAGCACCACCATTTGGTAGAGCACATTTCGTGTCTTGATATCTTGTTGAAAAAGTTGAACTCCATCTGATTCAGCCAGCTCTACCCTTTGGTTGACATGTTATGCGCAAAACAACCTCTAGATGTCACTGTGGTTCAAATAGAATGCCCTTCAGCTAGCTTAAACTGAGAAAGTTGGCAATGCTAAAAATCCCTGCTGAAGAAATCACTCTTTTTGGTCAACTTTTGGAAGGTAAACATATCCTTTTTGACATATTTTAGTGTCAGGGCACTGACTGAACATAATTAGATAACTTGATGCACAAAAAAGGTTTTAACAAGGGTGTACTTATTTTTTTGACAAAATGCTCAACCAATCGGTCGAATGGGCCTTTTATGGTAAGCTAGCAATATGACTTTTTCAGAGTTTCAGAGATGTTTTCCAATAAAATATGGTAAATAAATGGCTAGATTCATGGTAATATTACTAAATCTAGTACTGCCTTATGAGTCTCAGAGTGAAAGAGTGATAATAATTTATATAGCACCTTTCATGAATGGCATTCAGCCCAAAATTGCACACAGATGAGCAAGTTAGGCCAACACAGGATATGGACATGTGTTGTTAGGCCAGTGGTTTCCTGTTAGGCCAATTCAGCATATACAGTAAGATGAGCAAGTATTTTTTTTATCATGAAAAACACTTTACATTACTTTTTTCCATTTTTTTTTTTTCAATTATAATTTATTATCTTTTATGAATATATCTGGTTGTATATATTGCTCATTTTCCATAAAAGAAACAAATGTATTTGAGTTTGTGTTTTATTTGAGTTTGATGCATACAAATACTGTACTGTATATGATGATTACTTTTACCATAGCAGGCCAGCTCGACCATTTGGTAGAGGCTCATAAAAACAAAACTGTGTGGTCAGTCAAAAAAAAAAATGTGTTTGTGCTTATTTGTGGCCCATTTGATAAGAAAATGCGAACAAATAATTTTTCCATAGCTTTTTTCTTGGTCCGGCAGTTAAAGGGTTAAATAATGCTGAAATCAGGGAAATAATTTGTTTCAGTACTTTTGCCTCTAGTTATAGGAAAAAATATATAATTNAACAGTGTGTGAAAACCTTGTGAAGACTTACAGAAAACGTTTGACCTCTGTCATTGCCAACAAAGGGTATATAACAAAGTATTGAGATTAACTTTTGTCATTAACCAAATACTTATTTTCCACCATAATTTGCAAATACATTATTTAAAAATCAGACAATGTGATTTTTCCTCATTTTTTGTGATTTTTCTCATTCTGTCTCTCATAGTTGAGGTATACCAAGGATGAAAATGACAGGCCTCTCTCATCTTTTTAAGTGGGAGAACTTGCACAATTGGTGGCTGACAAAATACTTTTTTGCCCCACTGTATACATGCATGCTAATGAATACACACTGATTTGTTAGCACTGCTGCTTGAGATAAGCTAACCATACACCAGATCTAACTTTCTTTTTGTCATGCATGAGATCTGTATATAAAAGCCCTGATAAGTGTGCCCCTTTATTTCCATATAGTGGAACAATGGAAACTATTTTCTGTCTATATTGACAGGCCAAACATTACAATCATGAGGTTACGGGACTAATATCCTGAACACACAAACATTGCTTTCAGTAAAGCTTCACTGTGCTCATCACGTGACCACCCCCCCCCTCCCCCGCTGCCTCACCCTGAACATTGGACAGTTCTGAGATTAGACATGATGTTAAAGCAAATCATAAAGTCACTGAGCAATAGCTCCTGGCTACTGTTCCACTTTTTGAGTTGTTTTATATGCAAGTTTGGACACAGTTTATAGTGACAAGGAGCTGGTTCAGGAACATTCGGCACTCACCTAGATTGGATTGGATATTTTACATGACAACAATGATTCACTATCAACAACAATGTGCAAATCTAGTCCAGTAAACAACACAATGCAGCGGCAGGGCCACAAGTTAATAGTCCTGTGTTGATGGTCCTAAAGTGTTTACACGGAACACAATGGCAACAAAATAAACATCTGTAGCTACATACTTGTAAATCAAATTTCTTCAAGGGAGTTTCATTAACCTGACAAACACACACACACACACACACACACACACACACACACACACACACACACACACACACACACACACACACAGCCGTGGGCAAACATCATAAGCTTTCTAGGAACTTGCCGCTATAAAGGAAGGATGATAACCTTTGCTCAACATTAACTAAAAGAAAAACACTCACTCTTAGTTTAACTCATTCAGTCCAGGGAGACTTAAAGCTGCTTGTTGCTGGTCCTCTGAATTGGCTGTGTAATTATTTAAGTATAAAAGCAGTGATTTGCCTTCTTAAATATTCTTAGAGACAATGGGAAGTTAGAAGAGACACCAAAAACTAAAAGGCTATATTTCTGTCTGCTCGTCATCTGCACAGGAACATTACGCTGGACCCATTATATCTACAGCTCACTGTACACTTCCTTCTGTCTCATTATTAATTCATGGCAAAGTGTAACTACAGCAGGATTCTCGTAAGATGCTCAGTAATAGAAACCTGGAAAGAGCATGTGTCTAGTCTGGTGGTGTGTTTAAGGCTGGATATAAGTGCTCTCTGGGACATACAGATCATCACCTTTCCACTTAATGAAATTGTGATGCAAACAACTTTAGTGCATCTATGAGAGAAGCCATGAAATAAAGGTGTATTTCACTGTTGTACTGTACAAGCCTTTTCAACTTAATAAGACACTTGACAAATTCAACTCTTAAAGTCACAGTGACATTTAGAAGGAGTCCCACTCACCTGCAGGCAGTTTGTGGATCAGGAGAGTAGATGAAAGTCTGTCCAGCCTATAAAGGCCGCATGGACCATAGGAGCCAAGTAATCACAGTGAACTGCTGATAGGCTCCACTTTCAGCTATAATGAAGTATTCACACACCTGAGAAGATTCAAACATGCAGTCTGCAAAACCCTGTAGCAAAACTTCCACATTGCCATGTGTGCTCCTCACTATTGTTACTTATTCCCGTGTCTCTCTTTCTCACTCTCAGACTTTCTCTATCTGTCGATCTCAGCAGCTCTGGTGTTGAATCATTAACAGTAACCTGAGGCTCCTCCCACCGCAGCAGGTAGAGGTATACAGGCAGGAGGAGGAGGAGGATGGACTGGAAATATAAAGCAATAATGGGGTTGGAAAAATCACAGTCAGCTGCTAGAATCACATTTAAACCAGATTCTATTACATGACTTTATTGTTAATTGATCTGCAGTCTTGTTTCTTCTTACTTTTACAACATAAATGCAAACCCATTTGTGTGACATTGAGAAGTGATATATTATTTTCTTCTGACGTAGAATACAACTACCTGCATGGAGGCACACAAATAAAAAATGTCAAAGCAATTGGAAAATATGACGTGAAAGGGGAAGTCAAATGAAAAACTTAGGTTAACCTTCTTGATACTTTTGCAAATCGATAAAAATGTCCACAAAAGCCACATTTTTTACAATATGAGCCGTTTCCTTTGAGAGTCACATTCCTATAGCTTGATTTGAGGGAAACGATGAAAGCGGAGTGCAACCAGGACAACGCTGATTACATCTGCCCGAGTAAGAAGTGTGAACTCCATCAGGCTCCTTATTTTCCACAGGGGGAATGACGCTGGATGTTTTCCAGGCTGCAGCGTCATTAAATGAATCTAAATGAGGCTGAAGGGTTAGCATTGTGACAGAGGGCGTGGGCCTTTATTGTTCCGAGTTAATTATTGATACTCTGTCTGGTTAATCAACAACATTAACGACCCCACTGATCCCAGATAAAAGCTCCTCTGGTTTCAGCTGTGGGACCCGAGGGACCTCTGAGAGGCAGTGAGTTTGACATTTTTCCAATAGGACCAACATGGTGATTGTGTTATTTAAAACAGACCATTGTTGGGTTGTGTGTTGCTGTTGACCACAACCACTAATGAGAATAAGTTCATTTAATCTTCATCACTCCTAAAACCAAGAAGATACAACACCAAAAGAGATCAACACATGTACTATTAACATTGTTTAATTCAAATTGAATTCAATAAACACAAATGTATTGTTCATAATGCCCACAGTTCCTTCAGGAAACAATCTTTATCAATATGCAAACAAAATGCTTGTAGTTACAGCTCATAGAAAACACATTCGTCCATTAAAAATAAAATGCACAGCAATTAAAAGGCAAGTGAATGTGGAGAACATCATATTGAGCAAATAACCACAAAATAACAGCAATAGGAACAAATTCTGCTATAATCTTTAGTCACATGTTGATCTAAAGAACGGGTAAAAATAACATGAATCATAAATAAATAATACCTTAATATTGGTATTATGAAATAATGTTGGTATTACTGTACACACAGATAATAAATTAAAACCCTATACATGTTTCTACACACACGCATCATGTACAAAATATTCAAATTAGTGATTCAATTCCGAACTAATTACCTCCTGTAAGTCTAACTTCACATCAGATCGTGTGGACTCAAAGTGTCCGACATGATAAGACATTCTGTGAACTATCGCCCGAACAACAAGGTGCGTTTGTGAGAAAAAGGCAGATTACAGCACACACAACTTCAAAAGCACTCGCTAGTACATTTCTGATAACCGGTACATTTATCTCAATTACTATTTACACGGTGTCAGCTCATTCACTTCTGGTATACTGCATCATTTACATTGCAACCAAGCACACTGCAGAAGCGTACACAACACTTCTACACTTTCACATTTCGTTTTCAAATCAAAAAGTCTTTCCATCATGGCAGATGTAAACTCCTGCTGTGTTTTCAGGTTGAGACAGTTCTTAAAACTAGGATGCTAGCTGAATTAACTAGCACGTTTGTTTGTATGCACTGCAATGAAAAATGGTATGGAAAGTGTCCATGGAGGTGTGGGGTAGTAAACATTTAAAGAATGTTTCACACTTCAAAAATAACAAGTCTTGCAAAACAAAAGTAGTAATTGCAGAAAAACAACTACATAGTTTCAGATTCATTTCATTTAAATAACATCTAGTTCCTAAAATCAAAGCTTTAAATGTCTAATTGTGCGATTCGTTTTTGACACTAACTACAGTGCGCCATGTGAAGTTGGGACGGCAAACAAATGTTTTAAGAGCTTACATTCTTATATATTTTTTAACTAATATATATAGTTGTTTGGGTGTTATTATAAAAGTAGGCATTACCCAGCTCAGGACTTTTTTTACTTTCTTAGAATGCTAATTGAAAGAAAACCTGAGAGGGCGAGGAGGTAGTTGAGCATGATTGTACAATACCGTTGGTCATTTTCTGTGCAAACATGGAGGAGACGCAACATTTACGTGGTAACAGCATGCAAAGCTGAGCCATGATTTTTTTGTGAATTGCAGTTGCAGGATGTTAGTGGCTTCATATTGTGCTCAGCCAGCAGGCGTCCTGGGATTGAGTCGGGTTCAGAGCGTACAGAGAGACGGGGTGAACGTTGATCAGCTGCTCGGCTTCTCTTTGATGCCACAGGCTTTCTTAATATCTTTAGGGTGTTCAAAGGCGGCTTGGACAAACTGACCGAACAGGCGCTCCATGTAACTCTCGCCGCGGGGAAAGAAACCCTGCAGGAATGCAATGTGTCCGCCGTGGGCCGTTAGCAGCATGGCAACATTAGGCAGGCTCTGGATAGTGGTCAACGGGAAGGCTGTGTGAGCAGGAAATACAAAATTAGTGATTTTGTATTCCCTGATGATTAGTTAGCTTTTCTGAAACATTAGATGCTTGGCATTATTTGTAGCAGGAGGATTGAAAAATGAACTACGGCAGGGAAAAACTTAAAGTGCAACTCCACAACTTTTGTAGCAGGAAAAACACCCCCTTTATAAATTGAAAAATGCAACCTACACACTTTTGTAGATACTGTGTGTAATGCTTAGATATAACATCTGGTGGAATTCATAAAAACTTAAGTTACACATGTTGATGAATACATCCATAATGATGTTACACATGTAATATTTAAAACTGACTTGTTAATTAGCTACGATTTATAACACTTACTGCATGTCAATTTGTAAACATAATCTATGGACATTTTACATGTACACATATCTATACATTCTTGTATTAGTGCTTAGTATTGAAACTTGAAGAATCATACAATCTTGATTTTTAAGTATTTACGTGAAAAGTTGCATCAAAGTAAAAAACACATAGTCCCTCTTCTCCTGTTTCACACTCACCGCCTTGGGGAGAGAAGGGGTCATCGGCAGCGTTGAGACACATGATGGGTACCGCTGTATTTGGGAGTTTATGGTCTGGGCTGGCATCGTGGTAATAGTCCGTACAAGATTTATAACCAAACAGCAAAGAGGTGAAGCGTTCGTCAAACTCACGGATAGTCTGCGCCTAGAAGAGAAGGATGAACAGACATGAATATGAGGAGGAATTGCCATCACACATTAACAGCATTGAGAAACTGGCGCTGTGTTTGAAGCGGGTCTTACCTTCAACACATGGTCAATGTCCACCACTTTCTCCAGAACCTTCCTGTGCCTGTGAGAAACAGGTTTTTTTTTGTTTTAACACAGAGTTATTTAAACTACACCGAGGAATGGATGAAACTGCACCGTATCTGACCTGGTGACAGCCTGGCACAGACCGTTGGTGAGGTACTTATTGAAGAGCAGCCAGTTTAGTGGTTCCTCCATCGAGGCGGCGGACTTCAGTGCATTCCAGGGGACGGAGATGGTGAAACCCGCCACCATCCCTGACTCTGTGCGCTTTCGGGCCAGGTAGTTCAATAATAACATGCTGTACAGGGTGAGAGAAGGGAAGTATACAATTAAAGCATTTAGACAAAGAAAGGTAGGATCAATTTGACCATAACGTTTTGGACAATTATTACAGCATGCACCAACTCACCCTCCCAAAGACACACCAGCTCCAAGCACAGGGGCATGTGGGTAGAGTCCATTGACATGAAGCACCACGCGCTCAAGATCCGATGTATTGGCTGCACAGTAGGTGACAGGCGTCTGAAGAGAGCAAGAGGAGGAGGGTTACATGCTTTGTTCAAGTGCTAGATTTGAAAACAGCTGGCATTATTTTATATTTGTCTAATTGTCAACAAGAATTCTGTGAGTCGGGCCTCTCAATCATTTCCAACTTCCATGTCTTGATGGAGCATTTGGAAGTTCCACTGTGTGTGAACTGATTTAACGATATATATTTCAAATTTTAAAACTAAAATAATAAAAATGAGTTTTCCTACTTTTTTTGGGACATTGCAGATCGTACATTGTTAATGAAACAGAAGTTAATACTGCCTTTATTAGGGAGTGTTTGTACACACAATTTGTGCTTGATTGAGAATTTACAGCAGCAGGATAGCATATGTTTGACAAAAAAAATAAACATTAGTGCCCATGTTCAACAGGGTGGTTCATTGTATAGTTTAAAGACAGAAACTATTAGACAACAATGGAGGTTTATGGCATAGAAGTACTGTCAAAGCTTGTTCAGGCTTTGCTTTGGGTACACTTCAATACTTTGTTGGTTTTTCATTGGATCTGTTGATATGGGTCTTTTTTGAAATAGCAGCAGGATTAAATGAGTGTTCTTTAAGTAGTCAGGTACTTACCAACAACTCTTCCCCTCCCAGCCCTCTGTTGTTGAAGACCACAACTCTAAGAAAGAAAATGTCTTTAGGGTGTTTATATTTCACTTAGATTTTGGTTCACAGGTGTAATCAATAGGGCAGGAGACAGTAGAGGAGCTGACCTGTAGCCGCGCCGGGTGGCCTGGTTAATAGCATGGCGCACATAGGACACCTTGCTGTTTCCTGTCAGGCCCGGGAGGATCAGTACTGTGGGGCGGATGGAGGATTCTGGGTACTCCGCACTGTCCCGATTGTCCACCCAGTCCAGAGAAATCTGACCACCATCGACTGTACGGATCAGCTCACTGAGGGAGGAAGGGAGGATTACTATTTCACATAGAAACACTGTATATAGATGTGGAAGAAAGATAACCAGACGACTACGTCGATCAGGTAAAAGTAACATATTAAAAATAGGGGACCCGTGCAGGTGGTTGGTCCTACTTGCGATAGCAGACAGTTGGTTTGGACTTGAGGATGGCACAGACCAGGGTTTGAATGCGGCCCCCCCAGCACCAAGGAGTGGGGATGAAAGGCTCGGACACCACAGGACAGTGCTTGTGGAGGAAAGCACTGAAAGCCTTGCTAGACACCAAGGCAGGAGTCTGAGAGGAAAATGAGTGAAGGAGTAGAAAACAGGTGTATTTCAATTAGTACTTGTGACAAACAAGAGTGCATGCAAAACAGGGGGGGGGGGATTAGAGAAATGTGCAGCTTCAAGAAAAGTAAATATTTGGTGTTTTCCTCAATTCTGCATCATTTTAAATTAAATATATATTTGGGTTTGGGGAGTAATATTGTACCAAGGGATCACCTTGGGCTCAGAGTTTTTTCGATCATGTAAAAGTTAATTATCAGATTAATCAAAAATGTATAGAACCGGCAAAAAGATTTGTAATGATGTAGTTTTCAACTACTTACACTATTTCTTTTTTAAATCCATAACTCGCATAATTAAATTTGAACAAACATTATTAAATGGTTAATAGATATGTTGAAAGACGTGTTTTATATATGTTACTACTATGTTAAATGTTGTTTCTCAATTTCGCATTTATTACCATGTTTTTCACCAGTAATGAATGCTTCAAATGACAGTTCTATTAAATGATAACTACAATATAGAGTTCCAGATGTTGTTAAATCTCCTTACCATTAATTTAAAGTGCTTTTTATATAATATATTCATTTTTGAATATGCTAGTTATAATGCCAAATAGGTTATATTTAGTTATAATCTGGAGTGATGGTAAATAATCATTAGTTGCAGACCGAAACATAGGGCTTCATAAATTACATAACTTACATCTACATTTAAGTGCAATCAATTAAAAAAAACACAGTTAGCTAATGTACTACTGTACTATTATGTAACATTATATTCATAGGAAGTCACATTAGGATGTGGCTGGGGTCTTTAAGGTGACTTTTTGTGGAAAGTTATGTCACCTTATAGACACTCAACTGTGTATTGCCTAATCAACAAAAACGTTTAAAAGAGAAAAAACTAGATAAATAAAATAACATTAAATAAGAAAAATAAGAATATTAATAACAAAGAAAAATTAAAACAGAATAATATAATACAAACATGTAATAATTATATAAGAAACAAAATAAATAAAACAGAGTAAACTGAAAGTTAAATATAGAAAATAAAGGAATATGCAATAAACTAAAATAAAGTATAAAAAGCATTTAATAAATAAATATAAACAATATATTGAAATAGGAAAAGGGATGAGGGAAAATCCAAAAGAAAAGGTGTATTTAGTGCAGTCATAACCGCTAACCTTTACCCCAGTGACTGACCTGACACTTGCGGCCCCACAGATAGTATAGTGCGGCCGTAATGGAGCAGATGAGGACCGTGTGAGGTCTGGAAAGACAATCCCAATATGTTCTCCATAGGTCGAAATGAGATAAAAACATGGCTATTGTCTTAAGTAGTTAGCTTCAGAAGAGAGCTAACTTGCTAGCTAACGGTATGGACCGGTAAATGACTCTTAAGCCGACACAGCGGAAAGACAGAGATACGTGTAACGTTGGTTACACTAATGCCCGACAACATGCCTTCATCACCATCAGCTAACGGTATAGATGTGTTACAGCCGAGGACGTCCCATCACCTCTGACGCTAATGGGTGGGAAATAGCGGGTATCCACCTATGGTATCCACCTGCAGCCTTTTATTCAGCGGTGTTTCCTACAGCAGTTGCCGCTTCCTGGTTCTCAGACCATAACAGGAGATCGTATGTTAAGCTAAAGCGACTCCTCCAATGTCGGCGACCGCACAACGCTAAGGTCCGCCTTCACCAGACGGACCACAAACCCCACAATGCAGTTCTGCTGCCAATTCTTCTTCTTCTCTTTAGGATTTTCGGCGTCTGCTCTATGACAATTTGGTGAACTACCTGGATTGCTGGTGTTGAGCAGGAAAATAACTGGAAAAATAATAATACTACAACAGAATTATAGAAATGCAACTAAAATGTATCTCAGAAGAAGGTTAACTAAATGATAAGGTTCATTTAACACATGTGCCCTTGTTTTACTTGTTATTACTTCCTGTCTGTCTACGTCCGTAGAATGTTAAAAAGTCAAAAAACAATCCTTATCATAAAAGGTTGTGTAGCTGCTACTTTGTAGCAGTTTGACTGACAATTTCTTTTTTAAAGATAATGTTCATAGGTATCGATATGTTTGGCTATCTGACACTCAGTACGTATACAATTCTGTAGGTCAGGGGCCGTTGCTGATGAGCATTTCCCCGTTTTTCCTTTTTAATGAGGCTACTTATTGTTCTTAATCTTAAATCACCATTATCACACTGGTGGTATAAACTAAGTTAATTATTTTGTAAGTACGTAAGAGTAAGAATTATTTTCTATGCTGCAGGCCTCCGACTCTTTATACCCATGGCAGGAAAAAAATCCTTTAATCCTCTATGTTTCAGTCCACAGTGGCTATGCTGAAACAAAGGCCATAACAAATAATAACATCTCAATATGTCATGCATACTCTTAACTGCTTAATTGCTGAAAAAGTACTGTATAGTTCGTAGAGAAAAAAACTTGGAGATAATCATAATCATTTATTCATGACAATAACAAAGCAAGCACAACAGTTATTATTTATATATTTATTTTTATTTGATCACATAAATATCTAAATATTTGGCTTTAAATGCAATACACCAGTCTCTCACAAAACAAGGTCTTTATTTTAATCTTTCTTGAATGACTTAATTTGATAATTGTCTTTACAACCAGCACATAACATCTAGTTGAGTGGGATTCCTGCAACCACCTCTGACTCAATGCCACACTCATCATTTCCACGCTTGATCTTGAAGAAACCTGAAACAAGAAGACATAACAACATGTTTAACACCATTCACTCTCAACATTGCATGATTATATGACAATGAAAGACTGTGTGACCAAGAAACAAGACGTCCTTAAACCCTGGTCCTGTGGTACCTTTATCTCCCCAGTCACTGTTCCAGGAGTTTGCAGCGAGCCAATAGGGTATCCCATTCTCCTCCCCCCAGCCGAGGATCTTAATGGCATGACCGCCGAGCATCTCTCCTGTCACATGCTGGTACACACCTACAGTAGAGGAACATTCATTGCAATAACACAGCAGTTATAAGACAGTAGTGATTGTCTTTCTACTTTTTAACATATACTACAGATTTTATAGAGAATAAACTATGCTCTTAATCACGTTTATATGTTGTAGGACAGTTACATACACTAATCTGTTTTGTTTTTTTGTGAAATACTGAATATTTGTTCTCAACACATAATGTGCAAATACTTCAAATATAACAATCTGAGAAGGAAAAAACATTCTTTATTTCGATTTCTCACCACACATGTCCACATTATGGCCTTAAATGATGATGAGTGGTCACATAATGATTCGTTTTAAGGGGTCATGAGACAAAAAGGTAGGGAAATCCTATAGTATGATTATAATATGGAACTCAAAAAGCAAAAAGAGATTGCATGACAGTTATGTGTCTGACTAAATATGAAATACGCAAAATAAACCAGGTTTAAAGTTGATTTTCATTCTGAGATTTAGTCAAACTGCTTTAAATATAAATACTGAGGTTACTTGTCCTGCTTGTTTGCTGCTGTGTGTAGAGGTGAGGTTTGTGTGCATGCAGTTTGTTGTAGCTAACGTAGCGGAAAAGTCAAATCAGTCTCACTCACCAGTCTTGTACAGCAGAAAATCTGCATACACAGAGAAAGCTGCCTCCACAGGCCCGTTCTTGTACAGCTCGGTCATGATCTGCTCCTGTTTGGACGGGACGCTGTATGCGTGCTTACCTGAAGCGGGAGACACAGTTAACAAAATCATGTAGAAAGAGAAGCTACTGGGAGTGGGAAAGTTGATTGTTTGGGGGTCTGTACCAAAGTTTTTGTCCTTCTGATAGGATGGAGAGTATCCATCAGCGCACAGCTCCACACACTTGGGAGTCTCCTGTTCTCCCTGACACGGAGGACGGGTCCCGTTCACATGATGCTCACAGGCAGGGATGCTGTAGGGTCGGCAGCCTGTCAAACACACCGTCAATTTAATTATGATTTTCTTTAAACCCATTTGCAGCTGAATTTTTTTTATTTCTCATTTGTTCTCCGGGATGTAAAGTTCAAAATCCGTCAAACTGGTCTTAATTACTTAGTCAGGGCACATGAGTATATTCACCATATTTTGGGAACAATTATCCCATGGGCCCATAAATAATTGAGTATTTGATTTTTCAAATAATTTTCAAAAGATTTGTCATGAATTTGCCACAATAATCAAAGTGTGATTTGTCATGTGATCAAAACATTTCAAAGTTGTTCCATTAGATGCTTGCTAAACGTTTTTTCATAGTAGATTTCAAAACGTAAGACAAATCAGAACTAATGCTGTGGCATATTTTCTAATAATACTTAATATCCATTTCAGTTCACAGCTTACCAACGTTGGAGTTATACAGGCCTCCTGTCACAAGCCCTTTTTTCACCCAGAACATCCACGCAGCAGCTGGATAACCACCGAAACAGCTGCATCCAAAGGAGGATAAAAACTCCATGAGTGTTGTTGTTTAATATCCTCTAAAAAGACCTGGAATTAATTCGTTTTGCTACTCATATACTCACCCCATGCCACATTCATCACAGCAGGAGAGCAGATCTTCAGCGGAGATCTCCAAAGAAACCTGACCACTGCTGTGGATACACAACCTGTCGGATATCGCTTCAACTGCCCCGAAGGCCTGTGGGGAAAGAACATTTGATTACTGGTTTAAGAATATGCTAGTTGGCTCTTAAATGCACTTTAATTGTCTTTTAATTCCCTTTAACCTGCAGCATTACAGCTTGACCTGTCTAGTACACTGTTGTGTCCTTTTGTTGGCCTGTCTTACCCAGCAGGACCCGCAGGATCCCTGGTCCCTGATCTGTTTGATTGTGGGACAGTTAGGCCACTGCTGGCGCGGGTCGAAGCTGTCGGGAAGCCTTATGCCTTCAGTATTGTGAACCCTGAAGAAGAGAGGACAATCACTGATCTCTGCAGATAAGATGAACCTGCTGACTGTCACCTGTTTCAGCATGTGAGAGACTGCACGCACACATAAATCTGTGCCCTCTCACACTCATTAAACTTACACCTCTGGCAGCCTGGGTCCGTTCAGTATTGTCCCACACAGTCCCTTCACATAGCTGATGTCAATGTTGTAGAAGTTCTGCCCAGCCTGGACATAAAGAGATTAAGTTAAATGAGAGATTAAAGAAATCACAGCAATCTTGGACAGCAGGTTTTTTTGTGCTGAAAAGACAGTTATCAGAAAAAATAACCCGAATTGACTTACTGTCCAGGTGGTGTTGGCTTTGTTAATAAGGTCCACCATCTCTGAGGAGGCATGAGGGCGTTGAGGTCGTGCCAAGGTGACAGAGACCGTCACAACGACACAAAGGAGAGCAAGAGGATGCATCCTTCAAACCAGATGACAGTCTGAAAAATCTCCTAGAAGGAAAAATGTTGTATTGTACTTGAACATGAACATCACAAGGAAAGACAGTTTCACTTAGATCAGGATTTTCCTGTAATACCCCTGGAACCTCATGTTGTTTCTTCTCAAAATATGAATTCAACAACTCAACAAATATTGAGTAGAAGAATTTGAAGATGACGAAGCGGTACCTGTACAAGTCCAGCGCAACTACAGAATGCAAGATAGTTGCACATAATGTTTTTATATTATTATTATTAGCATCTATCTCTGTTCTTTTCAGAAGCATTAATGAATTGCCACATATTGCAGTGCTGACATTTGAAACCAAATTGTTGTTTTTGATCAATTAAAAAAGAAATTACAAGGATGGAAATGGAGTCACAGAAGCAAGTGAATCTACATACCAATATCAGAGAAAAAATATAAGCTACATATAATATAAGCTGATTCAACATTCACTCAAAAGTGAAGATGGTATGAAAGTCTAGCAGCTTTAAAGAGAACAATTTAACACAATATAACACAAGAAAGACGATCTCTCAAATATACTGTAGGTCTTGAACATTTACCTGCAGTTGTTTTTGATCATCAACGTCCTCCTGCAAATCCCTTCTGAAACTGAACTGAAGTACTTTCACTTTTTACCAGCAGTAAGTCATTCAATCACATGTCTCTGTGATAAATGCATTGTCAGTAAACATGTGACTGAAATAAAAGTCTTTCCAAAGCTTGACAGGTGATCTTAAAATGATGACCTGGCAACAATACAGAGAACATTTATGACTTAACATTATTGTTGACTCATATTTACCTTTGAACAATTCTGTACAATTGTAGAGTCTAGGCTCTATTAAAATATTCACCCACTTCGTGTTGTTTGCACAATAACAATTCAGGCTGATTAGATTATTTAACTTCTTTATTTGTCTCATATATGTACAAATCAAAATGTCACATTACATAGAAATGTTTGTAGCTCTCCTTTGGTTCTGTACAAGGTAGCTCTGTGCAAGCCTTTCTACTCACCAAAGCTGCGTTAAGGACACTTTAGCTAGCAGTCACGATATGGTTTTTTTTCAGATATGAAATGTATCAGAAATTACATTTGTTCTTCCTCATTCATTTAAAAAGTTCATGTCAAAACTACATAGGAATAGCTTCTTTTTCCTCCTATTTCTAAAGCCATAGAAATGTAACACAAAGACGTATAAGTGGTGAAATAAAGTTATAGTGTTGGAGGATGCAGATGCAACAGATTAACTGTAAAGTGCATGATTGTAACTTATATTTACTTTGAGTGTTTCTCCTGAAGAAACATAGTGAGATGGATATTAAACTTGCTTTAAATTTGACCTGAAAAATATAAGAGTTGACACAGAATCAAACAAAAACCTAATGGAATTAGTGACTGCCTTCTCTTAGATCCTTGAAAAAAGCAGTGTCATGTCATTTGCATTTACCAATTAATGGGAAAAATTACTACCTTCTGTCTTTAAATGTTAAATATGCTGAATAACTTTATTCCAGGGGTCAAAATGTTACAAATGAAACAAAAAAAGAACAGAATCAACATAAACAAACAAGAAAACACCCTGAATTGTTTTAATGTGTGATTTATGCTGGTGAATATGACCACACAACATGTTGTGTAATTAATGTATCCAGATGCAGGATGGACCACTATAAATCACTGTCAAACAACCTAAAGAGACCGGCCTGCTACCAGAAACCCTCCATAGTTTAAATATGTCCATGTTCCTCTGAAGGCTGTAGGAGGGCAGTGTTTCAGATTCCAGATAGAAAGGAACTGGACATCCAGAGTGGGCAAAAAGGGGCTTTCTGAGTCTGTGGGCCCCGGTGAGGTTAGGATCAATGGGTTCACTGTCCCTTCATGTCCCCGGTGCCCTGTGCCTGTGCTGCGGTGGTGCTGAGGTACTGCCAGCTGAGAGCGGCCAGCAGCATGGCAGCAGACAAGTACATGGGCGACAGGTGGGCGGTCCTGGAGGGCAGGTTGCTCTGTGACACGGCCGACTTCTCCCGTATTAGAGCCAGGATGCGCAGGGTCTTGTCCCGGGTCGGGTCCGTGTGGGAGACCTTCTGTAGAATCTGCAGAGAGGGAGAATGGGATGTTAAGTGTCACTCAGTACAATCATGTGAAATACTTTAGATGGGAAGTTGGATTAAGAAAAACATACACTAGAGTAGAAAGACATACAAAATAAAACAATACATATTACTTACAAAACATAAGAAGAAATAATAAAATAATATCCATACAAAATTGCACTCAGTGTGGGTACGTTATGTCTGTGTGAGAAAACACTTTTAAACTTTTACCACAGGGTGTCACCAAAGCACAGTTTGCATTAAAACTGAGAAGTTTTATTATTGCAGCAAGACTTGTTTTGCAGAACACCAGAACTAACTGACTGGGTTTAACGTTTGACTGAAACTGTGTTTCCTGTAAAAACGAAAGAAGTAGAAAGAACAGAACGAAATGGAAATTTAAGCGGGGTAAACATTTTTTTACTTAATTAAAATCTTGGGAGAAAAGCAGAAGCTAAATATTATCATGGCTGGAGCTGTATGATGTATGAAAGTGCATTCGTAAAATATTTGTGTTTAGTCTTTTTGGGGTTATTTGTGTTGTTTGGTTTTGTTTTCCCTCTCTTTTCTGGTTGAGTAATATGTATCGACATTTATGAGTCATGTGGTTGTTAAATTGCTGCTTGAAAAGATAACAAATAAAGACTTAAATGATTTTTTTAAAAGGGCACCAATATGGTGAAAGCCAACACGACGACACACCCACCTCCTGGTTGTACTGGGCCATGATGGTCTGCACGGCTCTCATGTTGGTGGCCTCCATCATGAGCGTGACCGCCTGCCCCTTCCTGATCTTCACCACTCCCTTGAACAACATGGGGTTGTTGTAGCAAGTCGACAGAGTAGCTATTGCCATCACCTGATCAGGAGAGAATAAACATGTAGTTGAAGGAAAGGACTTAAAGAAATAATGACATTTATACAATATTGTTGCCTCCTTTTTTCTCATCAACAATATTGCATGTTGGTCAAGTAGCAGTTAGCATTTAATGATGCGATGCTGTTTTATCTCGTCTTAGTCATGGAAAAGGAAGTACACTGAAAGGTAGTAAATGTAAAATGGACAGTATTTATATAGCATTTTCATAAGCATTTAACCATTCTTTGCGACTTCTCAAAGTCACTATTCACGAATCCAAACTTTGACATGCTAAGTGCAATCACCTCAGGCAAGCTAACATTCAACCACTTCTATAGGAAACAACTTTGGGTTAAGTATCTTGCCCAAGGATTCATCGAAATGTTGTTTGCAGGAGCAGGGATCGAACCCATAACCTACCTCACAGCCACAGTAATAAGACATAAGTCAGTGTGTACCTGTGGAATGGCGCAGAAGTTGAAGACGCTCTGGTTTTGCAGGCGGGACAGGTAGGCGATAACATCGGGGACGTGTCGCAGAGCGTCAGTGACCAGAAAGTTGAGACAGGAGAGAGCCGAGTCCAGCTTCTCAGGCTGAGCAAAGTCCTCCAGACGACCTGCAAACTGACTCCAAGCCTGCACGGGGACACGAGATATTAACACATCACATATGGTACTGTTTTTTTTTTTTTAAATCAATATTCAGTAAACCTCATCAAGCAGTCAAAAGGAATCATGTCAGTTTTTATATTTAGTAAGAGACACAATATACATAAAACGTGTTTGAGACACTAGCTGACTTAAAAATGTTGGTTTTTGTTTTTAAAATCTGTATATTCTGCATTTCTGTTACTATCGAATTGCAAAAATGTGGTGATCAGGCAAACAAACACTCAAACCAGGACAGAGGACAGGTTCTTACCTCTTGAGGCCAGAAGGCACGTCCCACCTGAATGTCCTCTAGATAATCTCGGATGATGTTCGTCTTCTGGAGAAACAGGCCCATGGAGTTAGCCATCTCGGTGTCACGCCCCACCTCGGGGTCCTCCAGCTGGGACGCAGAGAACAGCTGAGACAGGCCAATACCAACCAGCCCCGCCACGTAATGGCAATACTGAGGATAACAGAAGACCACATGGGATCAGATTTCATTGTCCAAGCATGATATGTATTCTGGTTTATGATTAAGCAAACACAGTTATTCTAACATCCAAAGATTTTAAAACATTTATTCAATATTGTCAAAGTCATAGACAAATAGTTGGTTTTATAGAAGGTTTTACGTGGTGTATTGTAAGACTGCATCAAAATCAAGTTACCATAATGACTAACATATTTTTAACATAACACATCGGTAAGACAGAATGAAGCTGCAGAGCTACAAGTCAATATTTCATATAGAAAAATAAAATAGCATATATCTTTTCATATCTTATGTTACGGAAAGTGCAGGGTATTATAAACTGTGTTAGATATCTGTTTGTGTTGTAAGGATATGCACTTTTGCCATTTAGTACAAGTCATTGTTCTACTCCTGTCATTTATCTAACATTTTTGCTGTTATTTTAAGATAAGGTTGATATTTACCAGGTCCCACTCCTTCATGGATCCCACTTTCTTATCCAGGAACTCAGCCATTCCTACTCCCATACGGTGGCAGATATCTGAGATGACGTCTCGGTATTCCTTAGCGAGGTTTCTGAACTCCACTGATATCTGGAATGCAAGTATATATAAAGATTGTAGTAACAGATACAAGTGACAAAGATTTCATTTCAGATTTTTCTATCGAATACCAGCCTAGACATTTATAAAAGGAACTACATCAGTAAATGACACTCTTGAGGCCGTTCCAAGTAAAACCATGCCGAGCTACTGACCGTGGGGAAATCTGCCAGAACCTGTCGGTCTTTCTCCTGGCTCTCGGTGAAGCGCCACTCATCCTGGTACAGGAAGGTGTGGAAATCATTCAGCATGGGGACCTTCTTGTCCATAGGAATCGTCATGTCGTCCTCCACCGTGTCCAGCGCTCGCAGCACCAGGTAGAAAATACAAACTGCATGCCTGGATCAGAAAGATAGGAGAAGGCTTTTAGTGTCTTTTCACATGCTGACTGAAAAGATGCATATCCTTGAATCAAAAGACAAAAATAGCAGGCGTGTCAAAGAGGTCGTCACAGGTCAGGGTAGTCTACATGTAGAGGATTCTTTCCGACCGAGGATATATAAAGTGGACAACCACACACTTAGGATGTGTATTTTATGTTTAATAACTTACTCATTAAATGTCCATCTGTGTTTGTTTGATTAAGTGTGACATTGAGACATGAGCAGATAAGCTGATCAATCATTCTGTTGATCTGTTGAGGTAGATCAACAGAAAAAATGAATGTACTGTATAAAGTGCTTTGTCATACTGAATCTAAATACATCCTTACAGATATGTAGCCTTATTTCCTTGGTAAATTACAGCAAACTATTGCCAACTGTGCGTTTGTATTGGTACAAGAAATTACTTAAATCATTAAGTCCTGCAGTGGACTTTGGTTTGTTGAGGCTGATACCTGTTGAATTGATAAGCTATCATGTGCAAAATGTCTTCAAAAATAATGACTTATACATTCTGAGTGCCTGACACAAACACAGTCTGCATGGAGCTGTGTCTTGTGTCAAACACGGTTGCAACCCCACAGGTGATACCGTCATTTGTGGGTACTTTTGGTAGAATATCAAAGACGCGCCACATAACATAATGGATGCAATCCGAGTATTATGTTTAAACTGCTGATAGTGGTGTTGACGATGTTAATCACTTTAATGTGTCTTTTGCACATTATGCACATGTGTTACTCAGAGAACTAGTGCAGAAAATAGAAGTACCCCAGCCAACGCCCATTAGCCCTTCACGAAGAAAACATGCCCGCGGACACACCCCTCCACCTGGAGCCAAGGCTGCAGTGGAATAGTCCAAAAGCCAGCTATATCGTCTATTCCTATCGTCTATTGCTTAACCTCTGTGTGAAAGGTCACGGGTTTAAGGAATAGTGGATAGGAGAATTCAAAAGGATTTAGGAGAAGAGACTGCGGTGCCTTGAGAATCGACTGCAATTTCACTATCCGACGTATTTATGATGCGCCAGCGGACGTCATGAATACGCGTCTGCTGTGGGGAAACTACAGTTTTCTATACAGCAGACTACATGGATGTTTCATAAGAACGGATGACTGTAAACTCATCTAGAGACTCTGCACCGTGCTCTGATGGTGTTGTTTTATGCTTTATGAACGTAGACAACAGAGAAACATATTATGCATGACTCACCTCAACTCCCCGTCCAGCGCTTGAATGACAGCTGCAAAACTGCGACTGGTTTGGTTCAGATACAGATAGCAGGTCCGCAGACTCTCACTCATGGATTCCTGGCAAGAGAGACAGGAGAAGGTCGAGTGTCGGTAAAAACATGCGGGTCTGAGGGCGCTGGAGGGTCGGGCGGCCTCCTGCAGGGCCCGCTCCCCCAGTCTCCAGCACGAGAGGAGGGACCGAGGAGCGGACCCGCAGCCACGCGGCGCCACCGACAGAGAGCGCTTGAACACGGACAGAGAGAAGGTACACTTGCAGCAAGCTCCGGCCATACGGACAGCCTGCGCGACCGACCCTGCAACTATGAAACGACTCTGTGCATGTCGACGCTACGGCTGGTGGGGAAGCTTGAAACATGTATCCTAGAGGACAAGTGAGCGGAGGGTCGGGTGAGGCGAGGAACGCCACTGACTTCCAAGCAGTTTTCCCCACTGCGTAGCATGCTGCGTAGAGGAGCGGATCTGCGCAGAGCGTTTGTAGATCTGCTGTTATGATTTTACTGCTCCTCCCACCTTTACCCAACAACAACACCAGTTGCGTGTTTCACAACTTGCTGCAGTTTACAGCTAGGAAATAAGGCTAACACTCAACATGCACTTCTGTTTTAAGCCCTTCTGAATCACAGCAGACGGTTACATTAAAGCATAGAGGGTTTTGTGAGTGGAAAACGCATAATATTAAAAATAGCACTCGACTGCAGTTGCTTCTGCGTATGTTGACAATTTTTTTCTCAACTTTATTTATAAGAGGTACGCTGACAAACTATGCTCTACAAGTAAAGTAACGACTCGTGTATCATGTTTCACATTGAAATACATTATAAATCAATTACCTATTACCTTACGTAATATTAATAATCAAACACATTTATTTTTGCAATATTGAAAAAAATATTAAAGATATAAGTGTTAATCCTACTGGGGCAAATTTGCTTGGTGAGAATAAACTGTTTTATTTGTGTCTGATAACGACAAGTTTGCTGCGAAAAATACATGGATAGCAGTGTATGGTGTGGACACCTGGTGGCAGACAGTGGGAAGTACAGTAGGATGTATGAGTGGAGTCAGGTGTTGAAGTCAAATCTGTGACCTGTCAGATTCTGTGAAGCTGGAGGGTTAACTTAACAGTGGTTAAGAAATATAAACAGCTGAAATGACTGACTATTACTATAACTAAAATGAATGATAATCTAAATGTTATAGGGTCACAACTTTTGCAACAGCCTCATTGACCCAAAATGAATTGCTGGTGGTCAGAGGTTAGTAAACCTTTGCATGCAAATGTTAGCATATTACAAGTCATAAATCTGGCAGATCACAGAAAACTGGACAAACAGCTGGTACTAATACATCTGGCTGATGGAAACTAAATGCACATCTAGATGTCTGGGTTGGATTTGGCACTGTAGTAGCATCTATAATAAGTATTACTTACTGAACAAAGACACAATTTGTACTACAGGAAAGTGAGGGCTTGTGTTGCTACTGTCAACGCGCTTGTTTCCAGCACTATCTTTGTATTCCTATTATTAGGTTAACTTCACTTTGCAGGGATATGCTTTTGTTAACCTTTTGTCTGGGTCATTTAATAATACGCCCAACCAGGATAAACTAACTGTTAACTTAAAACCATGGTACAGTATTTGCAGACTCTCTCTCTCTCTCTCTGGGTCACATTCGTGTTAAAACATTGGGATTAGCCGGTAAACATGCGCACATCATCTCTCCCTGCTGTTGAACCCTCCAAGCTCCTTATGTAACGTAAATCCCAAATCAATGGTCATATCAACCTGTGCACACCTGAGCCAACAAAGAGTGAGAGATCTCATTAGTGCATCTAGCAGAGTCTAACCGAGCATGCCTCTGTGGGTTTCTGTTTCACTACCTACAACCTGTTTTTGGTGATGCTGTTAAATGAGGAACATCATGTGCTATAGGCTATGATCCGAAAGGCACGTTTGAAAATGAAATCCTGTAGGCAATACAACCTGCACACTGTCTTCATATGACTGTAGTATTATGTAGATATTAAAGTTATTCTCAGTATGTTCAATAAGAGGGTTTACTCACATAATCCAACTTTCGCATCACAGTACTGCATCCCCCCATTTTAAATTTGAATAGGTTGAATATCTCTTCCGGGTGCCCCAGTGACTTCAGGATGTCCATGTTGCTTCAGGTTTTCTGCTGTTACTCTAACAAACTGATGTGTAAGTCTGCAGAGATGTTCACCCATCAAAGCGAAGCGTCCCGAGATGCAGTTGCACCAAGGAAAAAATGCGGCTCTCAGTACCAAACGTCGTCTGATCGACCGACGCCTCTGATTGGCTGGCGAGTCATGGGCATAGCGGCCAGTGCCCAATGAGCGAGCAGAGTGGCTGGTGTGATGCCCCGCCTCAGCGGAGTGACAGTGGAGCACGGCTTCTGATTGGTCCGTATTCTTCCGAATGGGAAACCATACCTGCTCATTTAAATGATGTAATACTAGACTATAACACCCCTTGCTGCTAAATACAAACCAACTTTGTGCAATATGTGCTATATGTGCAATATATATATGCCATTAATAACTGTGTAATTTATACCTGGCCGCAAAATCAATATATATATATATATAGCCTATATATGCCATTAATAACTGTAATTTATACCTGGCCGCAAAATCAATATATATATATGCCATTAATAACTGTGTAATTTATACCTGGCCGCTAAATCCTAAGAACTGCTACAGGATTTAATTTGTAGATTTGATTTGTTTTTGATCGGTATTTTTGAAAATTATGTAACTTTTTTAGTTTTTATATATTTTTTTAGCATATTGTTTATTGTTTATTATATTATAACTTAGTACTTTTTTTAACGCATTTAAGATATGCAACACTAAGCTGTTTTCTGTTTTCCTGCTGTAATGCTGCAAATTTCCCCTCTGGGACTAATAGAGGTATTCTGATTCTGATACCTGTTGGTTGTGATCTAACTCTTTGACACAGCGTGTTAGCCATCATCTAATATATAACTCTAAGCTTTGTCTATTTGAAAACGTTTGTTCTATTGATTCGAATAGAAAACCTTTTATTTGTATGTTTTGTCTGGTAGGCTTTTATGCCTTTTGGTCTGACTGTGATGCGATGTTTTTTTTGTTTTTTTTTACAGATATAATAATAATAATAATAATAATAATAATAAAGCTTTATTTATAACACATGCAGCTCAAAGTGTTTTACAAAATGACACATCACAAGTTAAAAACAAACAACAAGAAATTCCCCTCAGATTATTTATTAAGAACTTTAAAAGGTATACATGCAGCAAATATATACCATTGTATCAGGTTTATCGACACAAGGAGGTAAAATCTATGATAATATAAATATAAAGTTTATTATTTTTTTAGTCAGGTAATAAAAGGAGCTGAGGATTGTTCTAAGGGAGCTGAGGAGGAATATTAAGGAGGCTCAAGGCTCCTCAAATCTGTGTGGGATTGTAAAGTTCCTCTTTAACCTGAGCCTGAAGCAAGGAAGGGTACCACTGCTGTGGAAAACATCTGTATGGTACCAGTGCCTACAGTTTGTCTATCAATCTGGCATAGTTGTGGATGACACTGTCCTCTACACAGAGATTCCTTTCCCACCTGGAAAAAACAGGAATAACTATAAGAATCTTGTTTTTTTTTGTATTTCTCCAGTGCCTTTAATTCATGCTTCTGGGGGACAAGCTGGAGCACTGGGGGGAAATCACCACTGCACCTACTTTATTCATTTATCTTTCAATGCTTCATGATTACCATTGTCCCTTTTTAAGATATTCAACTGTTTTGATCACACAAGAAATGTAAGTTCCACAGCAGCAGAAAACTACAAGAACCTAGCAACATATAAATAAGCAACTCAATCAAACTTGATTATTATTATTATGTATTATGACCCTCTTAATAAAACAAAAAGTTAAAGATGAATATACATCAGTGAAGAGACGAGGAAATTGTGATTTAAAAACATCTATGCATGAATTTGCCTGCTGAGTTATAGTTAAGCTGAGCTGCTTCATTACAATGCTGCTTCATCATTGATTGACCAGAGGACATTTAGGTTTATCCAACGTGGAACACATACCATAACCTGACAGCTTACTAGCAATTTCACATTATATGCAGAAAAAACAAAGAAGGAGGAAGAGAGAGACAACTGCCAAAATAGGTTGAACGTACGAGGTCAGCTTAAAATAATTAAATGGGACTCAGTGCTTTTCTAGGTAACAAAGATTCTTTCATAAATAAATAAAATCCCATGGGGTAAATACTAGGCTACTAATACAGCTTGTTAGAGATGTTTGTATAGTAGCTTATAGTAAAAACAAAGGTGCAACTAATTACACTGGTTCTGTATTTATTTTTATTTTATAACATTGATGTGGGAAAAGAAAAAAGCAATTTGTCCACAAAAATCGAAAGAGGGCATAATCAGTGCAATTCATTTACATGGGACACAACTGCGTTATATTTTATACGCTTATGAAAATAATGTTGAGTAACAAATATGATATAATTTGTATTTAAAGCACCCTTCATTTGCAACATTGTAACGGAGGGGATCTAGGTGTTATGTTTGTGTAGAGTTTCATTAGGCTAAAGGCGAAGCATTGTTTGCACCATTAGGTTGTGTGTTGCCTACAGTTATAATAGCATTTTTAGCACAAACACATATTGGAACACAAACAGACAAGCAAGTGTGGCGTTTAAAAACTTTTATTTGATGGCTTTATAATATCAGCAAGCAAGCAAACGTAACTCATGTTAATTTCTTATAGCCCAACCTATAATAAATAATAAATATGATATATAAAGGATTATGTTGTAGAACGTTTTCGGTGGCTTAATCAAAGTATTCATGAATAACAACGTAAGGGTCTTAAATTAAGTGATATACAGCGTAAGCCATAAGGTAGCCTACATCTTACCTGAGCGCTCTAACACTAATTGTCCGCGGTTAAAACGGTCCCAGTGGAAAGAAGACCTTTTTGCAAAGTAAAAACAGTTTCACAGAGTAAGCTACAGTAGGGGGTGATATAGTTGTTGGTAGCTTTTTCTGTATTGTTTTTAAATGTATTAATTATACATAGCTTCATAAATGTGTGCTTAGTATTGTGGATTTCATGTTTGATATAGTTTGACTTGTGTTTCACTATATGTGTAACAGGTGTGACTGTAAGTAACAGGCCTGTTTTTTGGTAGCACCTAATGGTGGGGGGCTATATAAGACTGCTCATACCGATTTGGGTTGTTACTGTGGGCAATGCAGCAGGCCTTACTGTTGCAGAGCATGATGCTAGCCATGTACGGACTTGTGAATAGTTTTCAAGAAATGCCCACATTTTGAGTTTTCTTTATTTTCTTCCTCCTTACTTCTGGACTGGTCCGCTCTCAGGTCAGTCAAACATATATTCCTTAAAGTAGAGAGGAGGGAAAGCTGCAGTATGCTAGCTATTTTTGTGAAGGCCTGCAGGTAAGTTCATTGACTGAATAAAGAAAGAGGATTTGTCAATATCTCTCTGTATTGCACGCAGGCATAAAGATCTAGGTTTCTTAACTCCATGAAATTTCCCTCCAAACTATAAATGCCATCTCGTCTCTACGTGGCAAAAACTCCTGGACTATTTTTCTATAAATCAAATCACCCCAGGGTTCACATACATCGACAAACCTCGCACACAAGGGCGGGGTGGTGGCATAGCTGCTAACAGAAAAGACATCAAAACGATAATAATCTCCATCCCCGATGTTTTTTCATTTGAACACCTGGTCTTCAAACTCTCTGGTCCCACTCCCCTGATCACAGCCATCATCTACCATCCCCCGAAGCCAAACCCCTCCTTTCTCTCCGACCTCTCTGACATTCTCACTCAGCTTTCTGCCATATCCCCATCCGTTCTCCTCTTAGGGGATTTTAACATTCATATTGACCTGCAAATATGCCTCTGAATTTAAGGAAACCCTTCATTGCTGCAACTTCTCTCAACACATCAACTTCCCAACACACAGCCGTGGTCACATCCTGGACTTGGTCTGCTCCACTGGTCTCCACCATCCATCATCTGTCCAGCCTCAATCTCCACATCTCTGATCACCTGGCCATCATCATGGATATCAACATCCCCATCCCCGCCCAAAAGCAAAAACACACAATAACCTACAGAAACCTCAAATCCATCTCACCTTCAGCAATCACTGCCTCCATTACCTGCAAGATGTCTGTCTCCCCCCCCCAACTTTCTGAAAACCCATCTGAACTTGTGGACGATTTGCTTTCATGGCTCCAAAAGGGTGGAATGAGCTCCCCATTGAAATCAGGACAGCAGATAGCTTGCACATCTTCCGGCGCAGACTTAAAACCCATCTCTTTCGACTCCACTTCGAGCGATAGAATTACTAACAAAGAATTGCTAACAAAGCACGTATATACTAATAAAGGACTGGCTTATCTAAAGCCAGTTGAGTAGCACTTGAAATGTTTTAGCTATATGAAACCTGATGTACTTATATGATTCTGTTTTCTTCAAGTTTGTATCTTGTTGGTCGAATGCACTTATTGTAAGTCGCTTTGGATAAAAGTGTCAGCTAAATGCAATGTAATGTAATGTAATAATGGATTATAACAGCACCTTCTCCTTCTGTCTCAATGAACTGTACCCCACAAAAACAAAACATTTATTTTTCATACACCCCGCCCCCTGGTATACCCCGAACTCCGCCAAATGAAATCAAGGAAACGTGAACTTGAACGCCAACACGAAAAAACCACACTAACAGTCTACAAAGACTATCTCCAGCAGTACAGTAACGCACTCAAAGCAGCCCGGTCTAATTACTACTCACAACTCATTCAGTCTGGCTCCAGCGACCCCAAGCGTCTGTTCTCCACCATCAGCAAACTTCTCAAACCCTGTGACAACGCCACCTCGTCCTTCACCACCGAACAGTGCAACTCCTTCCTTTCGTTTTTCCAAACCAAAATCAACAATATTTACAGCAATCTGACACCCTCATCAGCACCCCCCACCTCCCTTCCTGGCTCCCCCCTTCACCGCACAGCCCCTGTCCCACTTCTCCCCTGTGACCCCCATGCAACTGTCCGACTTCATGACTGGAATTAACTCCACCTGCACACTTGACCCAATGCCCTCCAAATGTGTTAAAGAGAGCCTCCCTGCCATCTCCCAACTCATCGCCACCATAATTAACTCCTCCCTCAGATCTGGATCACTTCCCCCCTCTCTCAAACTGGCTGCTGTCAGACCCATTCTCAAAAGACCTGGGCCGTCCGTCT
>NW_011345112.1:176019-190413 GCF_000735185.1 Notothenia coriiceps
TAATAAACATATTATATTCTTTGCAAGCTCTTGTGGGGCCACATACAATGAAGTCGCGGGCCGGATTTGGCCCCCGGGCCTTGAGTTTGACACCCCTGCTCTACGGCATACCTACCATCCAACCTCCTCAATAAACTCCAATATATCCAGAACTCTGCTGCCCGCCTCCTCACCCACACCCGCTCCCAAGACCACATCACTCACATCCTCCAGAACCTCCACTGGCTCCCCGTCCGTCAAATAATCGACTTCAAAGTCCTGCTCATAACTCACAAAGCCCTCAACAATCAATCCCCCCCCCCACCACACAGACCTGCTGCAACACCACACCCCTTCCCGCTGCCTCCGCTCATCAGAAGCCAACCTCCTATCCATCCCCACCCGCACCAAGCACCGGACCTGGGGGGACAGAGCCTTCTCCGTCGCTGCCCCCTCCCTCTGGAACTCACTCCCCCAACCCATCAGAGACTGCACTGACCTCACCACCTTCAAAAAACTCACCTCTTCAATCTGGATTTTAATGTGTGAGTATTTGTGTATTGCTTGATTTTAATTTGACTTTAACTATTTGTTTGTTGTTCTTTTCTTTTCACTATCTTTGTAAAGTGACTTTGAGCACCTGTAAAAGCGCTAACAAAATAAATCTATTATTATTATTATCTCCACTGTGTTGCAAGAGAGAAAAAGTCACGGGATCACCACAGAAGTCAGTAGGATTCATCCTATGGGCACCCTGAAAGCCATGATGAATAATATGGCCATGATTATTTTAATTTGTTTTAATTGATAAAATATCCTGTATTGAAACACACACAGATGTGCTATAACGTGTTACTTTGCATGGCTCACACCTACACAACACTGTCTGTGCATGTTTATATTTCCTAGAAACCACAAGGAGAGTTATTACAATTCTTTACTGCACACATATGCAGTAAAGATTATGATCAAGAGCCTGGTTATTGAACGCATACTTTATTCATCACAGTCAAAGAAGAGATAGTTCTTCAGACAAGTCTTTTAAACACAAAGAATAAAGGGAAAAAGATAACACATTTTTCTAAATAAAGTTTCATTTATTTTACAGACTATTATATGTATTAATAAACTTTAAAATGATGTAATACTTACAAAATGCTTCATAAGAGATGCTCTTCTACTGTGTCAGATGTTTATAATATACACAACCGCACAGGTCATTAAGGTTCATGGACTTTTTCAACCATGTGAACCAAGGACTCATTCTGCCTCAAACCAGTATGTGTGTCACTTGTGGCAGCTTCCAGGAATTAACTATACAAAAATAAATGATCAACAAGCATCTCATACAATCCAGTTCGGCTTCTACTCTTTTTATTTATGTGATTACAGTTATCATTTTTGATTTATCACTTCTATGAACTGGCTAAACTTGAAAAAGAGCGTCCTAGGATGCCGCAAGACAGTTGATGACACACATCTTGGTAATACTAAATAAACAATGTGCAGGGATCATCAGGTGAGCAAAGGGAGGAGCTTACTGTTCAAAGCTCTTAAACTGTTGTTTAAGTAAACATGTTGGGAGTGCAACTGTTCACCTGTCGGAGGTGACACTTTGTCAGAGCATTTTACTTTGTAATAAGGAGACAACTTAATGAACGACTCGAAAAGAGGAGGACTCATTTAACCTGAAAACCTCCTGGACGGATGATGGAACTTCCTATGTGAGTACACTTTCACATAATATGACCTAAAAGAGAGGGGAAAGGACATGTTCTTGTATCTTGAGAGTTGTACTTCTCTTTGGCATTTTACATTTTATACTTTGGCATTTTATTTTTTTATATTTTTATATCTGTTGTAATTTATTATCTTTTATTGTGATTGTAGTAATGTGTTTTTATTACATGTACTGTACAGCACTTTGTCTTGACCAAAAATCGCTTTTAAATGTGATTTATAAATAAAACTTGATTTGATTTGATTTTGGTGGAACGGCTGAATGTCACGATTCTTGTGTTTTGTCACGTTTTTAGTTTTGTATGTCTGGTAATGTTTTTTTTGCTGTTCTGTTCTCCCTGTCATGTTTTCCTCCTTGTATATTGTCTGGTCCTTCTCCCTGTGTTTTCCTCCCTGTCGTTAGTTTCCCTGGTGTGTCTGATTGTGTTCACCTGTACCCCTTGTGTGTCTCCTGTGCTCATCATCACCAGCCCCGCCCCTGATTGTTTTCACCTGTGTCTTGTTGTCATGTGTTTAAATTCCCCTGTCTCCCAGTGTTCAGTGTCAGTTCGTCTTGTCTCTTGCTATGGTCAGGTCTATGCTCTCTGTGCTCTTGAAAAGTTTTGGTTCCTCACTACGTGAGCGCTTTCATTGTGTTCTCTATTTTTGTCATTTCAACTTGAGATTTGATAGTGACCTTTTTTGTTGTTGTTCATCTTGCTGGATTTTGGAAAAATAAAGTATCTTACCAATACATTACCTCTGTCTCCCGGGTCATACAATTGGGTCCTACATCCTAAGTGTCTGAGTTCGTAACACTGAAACACTCTTACATTTTTTTTTATCTTTTAGCAAAGACATAAACTATTGTTATCCATAGAAGTCAAACTGAATTTGTTTTATTCGAACAGCCACCGTACATACACTGTAATCTGATCCCATGATGATATTCCTGTTTTCTGTTTCAGAGTTAGCCGTAAACGACCTCTGTGTAATGGATATGCAAAGGAGCTTCCCATGTGCAAAAAGAAATGTCTCAAAACTCTGGCCAGATATGAGGCTGACACACGTACAGACAGGCATGACAGACAGTAAATGCTGACAGAATATATAAATGTAATCTGGGTCGTGGAAATGTTTTCTTGAGGTGTTGCAACAGGAATGTCACAGGTTTATTCATGCGTCTGAGTTGTTGAGGACAAAGGGTATTTCAGGGGACATTTTCAATTCCTCTTGGTATGCCACATCGTTGTTATGGCAACATAGGCCTTCCACATGTCGCATCCCTTTATTTGATGTGTGTCATTATGTTTCACTACTGTATTTAAATCACCACACCTTAACCACAATCCTTCTGAAAGCATTTTAAATAAATTTAAAGAGATCTGTTTCATATTTACAATTCACAAGTCGGACAGTAGGCTATTCATATGGTGAAATATTCATTTATTGTAGAGGTGGATTATTCATTGAAATAGGAAACTTTTTTTAATATGGTTTATTAATGACCATGGAGATCATTGTTGATTTCAACAATATATTCAGAGTTAGATGATCATTATTGTCCATCAAAAAATAATCTATATATTGCAGCCTGTTAGATGCTTAGACTGGAAACAGCGTAGACACGAGTGTGACTCTGTCCAAAGGTAACAAAATCTGCTTTAAATTTAATATTTGTTCCAATTGAACACAAAATATGATGTGTTCATTTTAAAAATAAAGAGGTGGGTTTTGTTACTTTTTAGACAGGGCCAGGTTGGCACTTCCCCCTGTTTGCAGTTTTTATGCTAAACTGACTTGCTGTAGATTTATTGGACAGGCATGAGGGTTTTCTATCTTCTTGTCTTAATCTCTGCAAGAAAGCAAATCAATTTATTTCCCAAATGTCCAACTATTTGTTAGAAAAGTAAATACAATAGTAATTTAACAACAGAATTCTCATCATAAGACACCTGATTTAAATATGAATAATTATAGTGTCAATAGTAGTCAATTTTAGTGTGTATTTACAAACAATACGCCCCAGTTCCCAGTTATCACAATGTTGGTGTTATTCACCCAGACTTGTATGCCATACAGTGAGATATCATGTCTTACAGGACAAGCTGTGGCCCCTTCTGCACACCTGAAGACTGTGTGAATGTAGCGACAAAAAACCTGACTGATACTAAGAGCTTCTTGGGTGACATATTGTCCTGGGCTGACACACAAACCTCTGTAAAGAAATTGTTGTTGCATCTCAAGTTCAAACAAGCCACTGATCACGTCTTACTCGACAAATCAATCAACAAGACATTTTTGGAGTTTCAGCACAACATCACAGAGGAATGTGGTGCAGTGGACAAGCAGCATTCATGGGCTGTCATTGAGAAACAGGAGGAGATTATTATGTATGGACCTTTCTATCCAAAGTACAACAAGGGAAAACACAGCGAGGACTTCATAATCAAACAAACCCAGGAACTTCTGGAGTCAGAGGCTGCCTCAGAAGGCGGGAAGGTGTATGTTTTCACCAAGAACAGCCCCTGTTTGGCTAGAAATACAGATGCGTGCATGCTAAATTTGGTTCAGAAAGCTAAGGAGTGGTGGACTGTGTATCGAGTGAAGACTCATATTGGTTACGTGAAATGTTGGGGCTTCAAAGGAAATAAAGAAAATGTCTTCAGGGATATTCACTTCAGCCAAGTGGACTGTATCGATCAGACTGAGGACTATGAGAGCTATGTGAAAGCAGCTGAAGAGACTGATCTTAATCCTGCGTGTGAAAATGTGTTTTCTGCTGTGAAACGCCTCCTGAGATCTGCAGATTTGGCTTTTATAAACACCGTGCAAGACCAGGGCTGCAAGAGCTTTAAAAGAATGCATAGTATTTTTGACGGCAAACCAGAAGAGGAGAAAGACATTCAGGAGCTAAACAGAATGATCAAAGCTGCACAAGTCCTGCTCCCAGACAAAAAAGAAAGTTTGGAGGAACATTTAAGAAAAGGACCTACTTTTGCATTTGAGTACGCTTTTAGCTCACAGATGTCTGATGCCAAGCAGGGTCAAATAAGGCTCACATTTCAACAGTGTTGGACGGAGATGGTGCAGGACAAATATGCTAAGTTCATCAGGGAGAAGCTGACTGAGGACTTCAATCAATGCACTGTGCAGCTTTTTATCAAAGATGTTGTAAGCTTCACAAAAGAATACTTACAAATTGGGAGGATACAGTTTCCAGAAGAAGCTTCACAAGTTCCCCAATGACTAAACTTCGCCAAGATGAAGAGGAAGTCACTAAGACTAGATGTCAAATATTTTTTTTTCAGTAGAATGATATACCCAAAACGATTACATCATACAAACCATTGGTTTTCTGTCAAAATGCTTGGTCTTTATTAGCTTTCTCAGTAGAGCTACAGTTGCACACAGAGGAAGGGCATCAGAGTGTTAGTGCACACATGTCCGTCTCTCATTGTGTCTTTACTTACAATATATCACAAATGGTGTATTAAAATTATACTGGAGTGGAGTTTTCACATATATGCTCATATATTTGTTGGTAATTACATGTGATGATATCCCACATTTACACGTTACCCCCCCATGCTTGTAAGAATGCAAGCAAATTAAAGCATTGAGTATTTATAATAATCTGTACATTCTTGATACAATAAGCCGTCACAAAATCAAACAACCTTCAGCTAACACATGATAATTAAATGATTTTTAGGTTTGGGGTTGAGCCTTTAATAATAAATACTATCTACCAGATATTTTTCTTTTTTTGAGGCCCTCAGGTATTAAAGTTTTCTTACGGATGCACATCTGCTCTTGTGTCAGCAGAGGGAGCTATGTGCCATATTCAGAACGTGCGACATAGCAATAGGTAGTTTCTCATGTATTCTTTCAAAGCGGTGTCAATACTGACATGTGTTTTTTACACTTTAAATCAAAAGGCACACAGTTCAGGCAACTGATCAAGAAACGAGAAGCAACCAGGGAGCTTCTTCTATTGCACTGGCCTAATAAAATCCTTTCTCTGGTGGGGAGTGATGGATATCTTGAGCAATTTTCTTAAAGTTACAGTAGGTTTAATGCTACAGAATAGCTTCTTTGTAGATTTAAATGCACTGTGAAATTATGCATGTGGATTACAAATATTGGTATCACATTTAAATCCGTGTAATCAATGAGGATTATTAAGTAACCTGAACATTATGGCTCAGAACAGTCTAAATACACACATGCACACAGAAGGATTCACACTTGTATTTCATGATCCACAAAAGGATTCACAATTGTATTTCCGGATGAAAAAGGTTTTACATATGTATTTTTGATCCTTACATATTTGTTTTCCGTTTAAAACCTCTGAACCTGCAAACACAAACCGCTTTCTGTGCACGGATCGCTTTGCATTCGTGTGTGGGTTTTTTGAGACTCCCCTGACAGTCACCCGATTCGTATTTGTAATGTTTTCTATCTATAGCCAATCAGATGTCTCCTCAATTCTAAGCCAATCACATGAGCGCGCCCCCACGATGGTAGATTTCTTGCGTTCATGACGTAGCGCTTCATGTAGGCCTACGCATTTTGCGCAGTCCGGAGCTGACAGGTCCATGACCATGGAGCTAATCTCAGGACACCTCCACTCTCAGTACATTGCCACTTTCCGAACAGGAAATGCACACAAATACAAGCCTTTATATTATTAAGGTTAGCTTAGTCTAATCGATCAGTGCACTACGAAGCCAGTGCTAGACAGTGAACTGTCAACGAGGGGGGGAGCCCCGCCGGTCATTATCGGCCGATATTCACTCTTAATAGTTTGATCGGTGCTCTCTATAAAGGCCGATCAGGAGAGCTGGATCTGATCGATATGGACATAAACGCGAGTTAAGTATAACCGGACGCGAAATAGAGATCAGATCAGCTGCTGAGTCTGATGGAGACACGCAGCTCTTCATGATCACCTGAAGCTCCGCCCTCTGTTTAGCGAGCTGACCGGACAGCGCAAAATGCATAATAAGTGTCATGAACGCAATAAATCATACCCTCGTGGGGGCGCGAACCCACACGAGAATGCACAGCGATCCATGCATAGAAAGCGGTTTGTGTTTCAGGTTCAGGGATTTAAAAAAATGTGGGCATATGAAAACTTTTTTCTGTAGGCCTATTTGGATTTTATTTACATGTATGAAACGGAACACTTGTGTGTGCATTGAAAAACACAAGTAATCCTTTTGCGGATCATACAAGTTTGAATCCTTCTGTGTGCATGTGTGTATTATGAGACTGTTCTGAGCCCATAGAACATTGTTTGCTCTGTAAAGAGATGTAGCTTTTGAGGTTTTGAAATGTATTATTAATTTAACTGGATTCTATTGTTGTGGCATTTCAGAAAAAAATTATAATTTCGTTTTTTGGTATTATTGTGAACTGACCCTTTATTACACATCTCCTCCATGGTGCTACCTTCTGTTATTCTTTACATGTTGTGTATGTCCATCGTTTTAAGGCAAATTGTCAATAACAACATGAAAATGAAAAGAAAGTATTGAAATAAAAAGACCTCAATAAGATAAAGTCTGACCATTACTGTTAATTGTTATTGGATTATGTTACAGTATCTATCATTTAAAGCAACTTCACTGGGAGGGTAGAGAAGCATGTACATGTTACAGTTCTTAGAGTTCAAGAGTTTTGTGTGTCTGATCGCGGCGCTGCTCTTTAACAAACTCCAAAAAGTCCCTCGATTGCTGTGAGTAAACATACAGTATCTGAGCAGTTCTGTTTAAGATCTCCATTTCTTTTTTGGCGCCCACATGTTTGTCCCAGTGACTTGTGCGGTGTGTCTGCTGCACAAACATCTGCATACAGAGCGCTCTGATCCCTCAGAAGAGTTTAATCGCTAGATAGATTGGTTTGAGATGCGTGCCAGGTTGTGGTTCTTCTAAGCCAGGATTAGGTTGTTCCAGGGCTCAGCTTTGGAGACAGAAGACCCACCGTGGCCCCCAGGGGACATCTTGAGAGGAGTGGCCCCACTTTGAGCTGTCATGTAGGCTGGCAGGGCTGAAATCTAGAGGGATACAGAAGGAAATGGTGAGAAGGCCTTGCAGATTTCTTATGTTGGCAGTCTGTCAGAGACTTTAACCTTTTTTTAATCATGGGGGAGAAAAACGTTTTAAAACATAACAAAATATGCCAATGCTGTAGAATCTGGGTTGATGTGTTGAACATTGGTTTAACTCTGTTCCTTATAGGCCATATTAGACCTTGGCCTTTAGGTGATATGATCCCGTTTTTTTTATCTGATTAGCCTCTTTTTCATCACAACCACCAACTCTAACAACTATTTGATCTTAATATTCTCTGAGATTTTTTAAAACTGTGTCTTACCTGTGCGTGTGAGCCGTGGTGTGAGTACAAGCTGTGGGTTTCCGGCTCCGTCTTTATCTGCCGAGGCTCCTCAGTGGTGCTGGAGGCCCGGGGAGTGCTGCTGGTTGTGATGGGAGACCCCTCGCTGCCTGGGGTCCCTGTGGAGCACCAGAACTAACGTCATGATACATTCACAGACAGTATGAGCATGGAAATGGGCCTAAGTCTTGAGCTCCTGCCATTGTAACAGCTATCACCATGTCTGCACAAATGTAAGAATGTGGTTTTGAAGCTCACCAGTTTGGGGCTTGTTGAGGCTCTTAGGTTTGCGTTTGCGGGTCTGGATCCCCTCTTTCTTCATAGCCAGGGGTCTTGCTACCTGTCAGGACACCAAGACAAAGGAATAACCATTAGTCAACAACAGCAGACTGAAATAAGAGTAGTGGAACTATCTTGGAGGATGGTGTAGAATAAAGGTTAATACATTGAAGATGAACCTTTAAATTCAAGATCAAAAGGGTTTAACTATTTATATAGGAATCAGAATCAGAAACAGGTTTATTGCCAGTTAGGTTCGCACATACTAGGAATTTGACTTGATATCAGCAGTTTTTGAGATGCACTTCTTCCCCCTCTTCCCTCTCTCACCCCATGGAGTTTCATGTAGAGGCCACAGGCGTTGCAGACCGGCTCTCCCTCTGCGTTTCGTCGCCACAGTGTGGTGGTGGTGGTGTGACAGTTGGTGCAGGACAGGCCCACCCTCCTCGAGGCAGACTGAAAATATGTCAGGGGAAAAAGATAATACATGTATTTTCCCAGAGTGAACACTTGAATGTATCCATCCATGTATTGCTTCACTGTTTGGTACAGAATACTAAAGTGCTGCTCTGTCACCCACCAGCCGTCTTTGAGGTTTGATGAGAGGTCTGTTGATGCCGTTCATCTTATGGTACAGTCCGCATGCATTGCACAGGTAGTGGCCGGTGCCATCCCGCCTCCAGAGGGGGGTCGACATCGCCCCGCAGTTCACACACTCTCGCCCCTCAGCAAAGTCATCAAACAGGTCTGATGGAGGATGACAAGAGAGAAATATGATAAGCCAAAACATCTTTTTCTTTCCCCGTAAACCTGATCTGGCTCTAACTGTGATTTGCTTCTGTAAACTTATGGGTACTTTCCACGTCAAGAGCAATATAATTTAATATGAGCTAGAAGAAAGTCTTAAACCATCAATCTGTACTGAATAAAAAAAAACATCCTGGTTATGTTAGGTTGAAACAATGGCTGCTTTTCAGAATAGTTGATGTGTTAAACATTTGTTTTACCAATTTAGTTAGGAGAGATATTACAGTAAGTGTGTCTTCTACCATTATGAACTATTGCAAAGAAACATTTATTATCAATAACCTCCTTATAAGGTAGCACATATCCATCTCATGATACAAAACAAAGCTGATTTTGATAAATTCATTTCCAGCTGAGTTTATTCCACACAAACTTTTTTCCAGCTATCTTAATGAACACTTTACTCCACTGTAAACCCTGATGATCAAATGCAGGGGCCTCTCTATACCAGCAGGAGGTGCAGGCCGCAGTGTTTCAGGCCCACACAACAGCAGCCTGGAATCTCTCCTTATCTCATAGCTCCCCTTGAGATAAAGAGTCGGCTGGAAATAGAGACGCAATAGAGCTCCATCATATTCAAATAGAGACTCTGTGTCTAACACATCTCTCTCAGTTAACATGACATCTCATAAATCTGTCATAGAGTCTAACGAACCACTTAGGTATTCAGGGAAAGAATATCTCCATCTGATATGTGAAAGTGACAGAACAGGTTAGAATATGTGAGGTTATGCTAAGAATAGATTCAGGAAATGTGCAAAACAGTCACATTTAAGTTGGATGTTATTGTTGTTTGCAACTGTACTTTCCCCTGTGCATAATTATTTGTCTTGAGATAGCATAAATCTAGCCCCCGTCTGCTCCTCCCTCGCTGCAGAGTGCAGCTGATACAAATGCAGGCCTCCTCCAAGGCTGAGAGCAAAATAGAGAAAGCAGGGCAAGCTAACCTTGAGCCAGGCAGAAATGGTAGCCAATACAAGACAAAAACTCAAAGGAAACACTGCAGTGTCCAGGTCTAAATGGAGGTTATTTTCTCCACTGTGAAAAAGTCACTGTGTGTCTTTATCAGGGGGCCCTGAGGCTTTAAGGGGACAAAGGTGGAAACATCCGGGACACATAGACCAACTGCTCCGTACAGATTATACCTTGATTATTTTAATAAACAGTGAACAGTGGGAACTGTATAAAACACTGTTAAAAGTCACAAGGGGTTTGCTTTATCTAAGGTCTGTCTGTGTACTTCTCATTTCCAAGATCATTTCCCTTTCTTTGTCCTTCTGTATTTTTAAAGATAGCAATTTGAAAACATACTTGACAACCATTTAAAACTCAATAATTGTACTTTTACAAATATACTCCAATTATTTAGCAGACCTCACATTTTTTTCTTGTTCTTCTTTACTTTTCATATTTTTTCTGCACATATTGTTCGTTTTTAGATAATTTTTAATTCAATACTACAGTATTCACTGTTATTTTAATCATCCAAAATCTCCATGTCTACGGAAAAAAGTTCTTGGATTGGAACTTTTTACCCAATCTGCCGTCTGTTGACACTATTGACATTGGATATAAAGACAACATGCAAAACATATAATTAAAAAAGTATTTTATGTTCCAGGCAATATTACAAATGTATTGTTTTATAAATTAAAATGTTCATGTGTATTCATACCATTTGATGACAAAGGCTTATATTGTTGTCAGAGAAATGGTATAGTTGTTAACATATATAATTATTCTATTAAAGTCATCAAACTCAAGAAGAATAATGATTATATAAAGGAAGAATGTAAAATGTGATCCATTAAAGTCATATAGATGTTTCTCTGGAATAATAAATCAGTGATTAAATTGACTTTTAAATAATCCCCAATATAATTTAGGTTTTTCAGTAAGGCTACATATCAGGCTATTGCTCAATGATCATTAAACTAACTCTCACTATGACTTATTTATATGATTTGAATTTTAAAAGCGCCACTTCACAGCTGAGGGAGTTTCCCCTTCATCAACAGAGCAATAGAAACTTTCTTTGCACGGCTCATCAAGCACTGAGGTTTGATTTAATTTGATGTGATTGTAAAACAATGCAGCTGGTTTCTGACATATCTATAAAGATCAGCAATGAGTAAACACACTGATCTGTGAGTTAAGTGTGATTATAATCAGATGAAGAGGTCAATATGGATCAATGCTTTTATCTGTTAAACTGTTGAACAGCTCATCTTTTTCTTTCTTCATTGAAATTAGATGACCTCGTGTGTTAGGCCATGTAAATCATCACCGAACAAAGCATTTTAAGAGCAATCGGAGAGGAAGTTATAAGCCATTCATCTTCTGTTAATATGATACAAATACTATACTATCTGATATGACTAATTATGATCAAGCCCATCAGATCACGGTGTAAATTACATTATAATGAAATGAATGAATGAATACATTAAATATCGTCCAATATTGCCCATCACTCTGAATAAAATCTAGATAATGGAAGGTAAAATAAACAAAATGAAGATTATTAACCGAGACTATGGTGCAAGTCATCGAAAAAATGTCAACCTAAGCTAAATCAATGTGTTGCGATACAGTCCAGAGTTCAACCTCCAACTAAAGGCCAAATTCACATCCAACACAGACAAAACATAGGAGTTACTATTTACATGAAGGCTTTTTAAAAGAAAAATTCACTGTTACTTCTCTAAAATAATTAATTATTTGAGTCTTGACCAAGATCAGATATCTTCAAATCAAATCTGACCTAATTATGAGGCCAAACACAACTCGTAAACTTGAAATGTGTAATCAACTCAGGTGCAGTTAAATATTCATTTATATCACTTCAAAAGTATTATTTCTATAACTCCAGTTCACCAGCAATAACAAATGGTTTGGCTAAAGCATTGCAGGTTCCCTTCTATTCTGTATCTGATTTTCTCATGTTTGATTGCACTTAAGTCAATTTGGATGTATGTCAATACATGTAATAGGTCAATAAATGAAATAGGATATAGTCATTCAATGCAATTTGATCCTTGAAAATAAACAAAAATATTTGCATAAATAAATATGTTATTTTGTGATATTTTATGTGCCAAAAAGTCAACCTGAGTAAGTGAGCCAAACGGTAATTAATTGTCATTACAGGCTGCTCAATTTGGCCTTTTGTGTTGTTTTATTAAACAGTGAAATTAACGTTAACACTTGGTTTGAAATGGCTCATAAATAAAATAGGCTAAACTTAATAACCCCTTTTATTGTCAAATTAAAGAAGCTATGCATTTCACCCAATACATTTGTTTTGACTTAGTTTACTATTTTAAGATGTAAAATGTAAATTCGAGGTTTATTAAATAACTAATGTGTATTTAGTAAGCACATATAATAACAAGGTCATAAATAATACAGCGATAGAGCGAAGCAGTCTCAAACGTCATTATCAAAAATGAAAATTGCTTAACACAGCATCATTAAAAATGAAAGAAAATGGCTCTTTCCATATCATAATAACTGTCATGGAAATACACTGCTGAAATAGAAATCGTGTTACTTAAAGAAACAAGCAGACACGATTTGAAGGTGATAAAGAGCCATAAATTATTCTGCGGTATTTTTGTTGTTGTTGATCTCACGTGGCAGTCTATAACCTTTTTAATTCGTTTACTTTTTCAATTTGTTATTAATAATTTAAAACAAAACCTTTCTTGCTTTATTTAAATTAGAAGTTTTTTTACAAACGCTCGTTCTGCAGAAATGCGATGAACAAAAACCGTCTCTCATAATCAGATCTTTAAAAAAACAAAAAGGTCTTCAATTTAAATGTAGCCTATCTCCTAATTTGAGGACATATTTCATTTTTGTATACCAGAATATTTGGGAAGTATAATCTTATTTTATTGTAATAATATTAGTCATGCAATCGGGTGTTCCTGTAAATTATAATGCCTTAATCTTGATGGGTCATGATTGAGAGATTATTTGTGCCACATGCAAACGAAACATGAATAATATATATAGTTTTATGGCGTGTAAATATTTATATTGTTAGTATTGTTTATAAAATCATGTTGATCTCTATTTTAAAAAAGTACATTGATTTTTCAATCAGGCCTTGCAACCTTTAACCTCGTTCATGTAGTTTAACTCCTTCAATCGTTAACAAATACAAAAATAAATACAGATATAAAGATATGCTACTTTCTTTTAATAATCTGCACTTGTTTGTCTCCCTGCAAGCAATGCAGTTTATCATTTAACATGATTTACCTTTCTTGTAACACAATGTAAATAAATAAAAACACCATTTAGGCTACTGGAAAAAAATATGCAGCGTTACAGTTAAACAAAAATATTTCAATTGTACATATATTTTCCTGTAGCTTACCTATGTTTGGGTGCCGTGTTGTGCAATGAGGAGCACCGGTTTGGAGACCGTGGAGGACCGAGCTATCAAAGGGGGACGCCGGCCACGTTCCACCCACGTTCGGGCTCATGTAAGCCGGGTACGGGCTGTGATACGACCCGCTGAGGCCCCGGGCGCCATAGTGCTCCCTCCCGTTGGCAGAGATGTTTAGGGGGCTGCTATAAGAGACAGCTGTGTCCCGGGCCGTGGCCACCCCGGAGGACATAGGCGGGCTGGTGGAGAAGGCGAAGCGCGGAGAGTGAGACACCGGGGAGTGGTTGTATGAGGACACCGAGTCTGCGCACGGTTGTGCCCAGGCCGAGTGGCTCGACACGGGGCTGCTCTGCTGCGACGCACCGGGCGTCTGCAGGTAAGGAAGCGCCGGGATCATGGGGGTGACGACCCGGGTGGTGGGCACATAAACCGGAGAGGTGCCTGCCGAGGCGTTGTGTAGAAATCCGGCTTCATAAGAAGGGGGTCCGTGGTTGGTGGTCATTATGCCCTGATACATATCCTCTCCTTGAAGCTGGACATCCGTGTTGATAGAAGGGATAATGATATTGTGGATGCACTTTTGCTCAGTGCTGGTATTAATGTGATGTGGTCACGTCCTTAAAATCAGATATGCTGATAAAATGTGAAGCAAATCGACCGCAACATTGAGAGAATTAGGAATAACCTGACAGAGGAGACATGTGGAAGAGGAGTGAGAGAAGACTACTTGTGATCAAGATCCAGCTTTTCCACACTTGTGTTTTTCAATGCACACACAAATGTGTTCCGTTTCATATACATGTAAATAA
>NW_011345112.1:190453-192886 GCF_000735185.1 Notothenia coriiceps
AACCGTCGTCGTTCGTCCGGTTCGTCGTCGTCTACGTCTACGTCTCTCTTCTCTCTCTCGTACGTACTCTACTCTCTCTCTCTTCTCTCTCTCTTCTCTCTCTCTCTCTCGTCACTACCGTCGTACTCCTCTCTCCTCTCTCCTCCTCTCTCTCTCTCTCTCTCTCTCTCTCTCTCTCTCTCTCTCTCTCTCTCATGAAACGTAAACTTAATAGGCTGATTTTACATAATAACAATTACCATCCAAATAAGGTTTTATTATAGATAGCTGAAGATTTTTGCCTTTACATCTATTGTTATTATCTAATTATGTCCTCAATTCAATTCAACCTTTTGTTGTTGTTTCTGGATTTAGGTAATCTTTTAAATACAAAAAAACTTTTATTTTCGTTTGTGAATTCCAATTTTCATTTATTTAAATGTCTCATTTTAGCTGTTACAAACGTTTAAAAGATCAGTTTATATTTCTGTCAAACAATTTGAAAGTTGAAAAGCAACTTTAATTTATAATTAAATAAAAATGATTTCGTTAAATTGTAGCCTACTAGGCCTTATGCCTTAATTTGACTATTATACGACCTCAGTCTTTCCCTATGATAATTGTTAATTTCGAGTAATTTGTTCGATTTACAATTGCAATTATCTCAGTAAACGCGCCATAAAAACTGTAGGCCTATTGTTTCTCTCCAATTGAAATAAAGACACGTATATTGGCCTGTTCATGCCCCACAGGCACAGTTATCAAGTTATCCCGCAGAAAAGTATTATATGAATATGCATTTATGAAAGAGCACAAACATGGGCTGACATTTAAAAGATTGGTTCGAATTTGTTATCACGTTATTTGCTTACGTGTGCTGAGACGGCATATGCATTTCGAATAATCATCATCAAGGTCTACTTTTTTGTGTACTTCATTATGACAAACATGAAAAATAGTTCCGGATGCTTGAGCGCCTTTAGTGGGAAGTTTACGGCGGCTGCTGTGTTCATAAGGACATATTTATACCTGTCATCAACACTAGTGGACGTAAACACAGGAGGCCATTTCATTGTGCAGCCACTTCCCCTGACGGTCTCTCACTGAGTTATGAGACTATAATACAGTCCTGTGTGTGTGTGTGTGTGTGTGTGTGTGTGTGTGTGTGTGTGTGTGTGTGTGTGTGTGTGTGTGTGTGTGTGTGTGTGTGTGTGTGTGCGTGCGTGTGTGAGTGCGTGCGTGCGTGCGTGTGGGTGTGTGTCCTCACTCCTATCAACAGGGTATTCTACCTCCTAGGTTTTCCTGCTTCTCCATTCTTCCACCTTATATGCCATTTTTATTTTACCAAAATAATATACTTTATTTGATATTATGTCATGAATGGGTCATCTGCATTGCATATAGGTAGGTAGGTAGGTAGGTAGGTAGGTAGGTAGGTAGGTAGGTCGGTCGGTTGGTAATATATTGTACTTGGGCAGCTGGTAGCTCAGTGCTAATTGAACTGTAATCTGATTACATTAAACACCTGTGTGGGTCTATTGTACAGCTGCAGGCCCTTTTAAAAGAGCACCAATTTAGCATTTTACTTTACAACATTGTTAAACCATAGGAAGTCTTTTTAGAGACTCAAATGCAGTGCAGCTGAAGCAGAGAATTATATATTTGCATTCAAATGGACTTTTAATTGGTCAAACTTGTGAAGTTCCCCTTTTAATTGGCCAAAACACCCACTATCTGTATGTGTACGTGAACCTTATACAATAACCTATAACCATATACAGCAGTATTGATTTTCTGCCCCCCACCCTCTCTTGTAAGAAGTCAAGGCAAATAGAGCAATATTGCCTCAATGGAAATGGGGAACTGTCATCAATGTGTAACTGCATGCTGATAACAGAACCACCAATTGGTGGCTAATAATATCGAGGCGTGGGCCCCTGTGAGCCTGCGAGGGCTTAAAGTGGCAGCAGAGTCAGAAATGATTCATGCTTTTATGGTTCAAGTTAATGTATAAAAGCCAAGTCTGTGTTTGTGTTAGTTTTGCGTGTTGTACAAGAAAATGATTGAGCAAGATAGGTCCCGATTCAGCAGCAAGGCTACCACTACAGGCTATTAAAGGATATAAATAGGGTGAAAAGTTTACAAAAATACAAAGGAATCAAACAGAGATCATCCTTTTTTCTGTTATTTTACAGTACAGTGTGTGTTTTGATTTGTGTGATTGCACATGCCAGGCTGTCACAGTGACAGAGGCCAGAGCTTTGTGTGTGTGTGTGTGTGTGTGTGTGTGTGTGTGTGTGTGTGTGTGTGTGTGTGTGTGTGTGTGTGTGTGTGTGTGTGTGTATGAATGAGGAGGTGTTGGGTGAGGGACTAGATAGAGATGATGGTATGTGGCGGACAGCAGCAGACTGTAACTGAGGAAGGCTTGTGTGCGTGTGTTAACACATTTTTGTT